>NW_015542332.1:228996-238243 GCF_001515605.1 Sinocyclocheilus anshuiensis | reverse complement strand
CTGTATACGCACTGCAGACGGAGTACGTGTGAACTTGGCGCAACAAATCTAGTTCAACATCTGAGGCAACACCACAAAGAGCTCTATGACCAATGCATGGCAAAAAAAAAATTCCCTGGACACGGGATTTATTTTATTTTTTTCATATGTCTATTCTAGAGACATTTTGTTACACCTTTACTTAGTGATTATTTTGCCTTATGTCTGTTCTAGAGACATGTTACAGCTTTTTGATAAAGCTCTAATTGGTTTTCTTTTGGAAATATGTTTCAAATTCACACTGAATGCATTAATGACTGTAAAGCATGTCTGTGTGTGTCAAAATCGTGATTAAAATCGAAATCGCAAAATTGATCAAATAAATCGCGATAGGTTTTTTTTGTCCATATCGCACAGCCCTAGTTAGTATTACCGTTTCATGTTTTAATTATCATTATAACTGTATGCGATTACCGCGATTTGAACAACTGAGGATAAATAAATACTATCCAGTATAAAACAAAGTTTTAAGTAACAGTCTCACGTGCACTCTGCACGTGCAGAGTTTCACAGCACTCTGCCTGCTGTGAAACTACACAGCACGAAGAGTAGTTCATTTTGAGTGTAAACATGGCGGAAAAGCTGGGAGGTTTTAAAAGAAAGGAATTATACAAATGAATATATGAATTAATTAATTATATGAATGTACCTCTGAAGGTTCTGACTGTCTTTAGAAAAGATTCAATGGCATTTTGTTTACATCTTCACTCCATGTAATGCCTAAAGAAGTGTTCTTAATTGCAATGCTGTTTTGTCCACGGAGGTTACGGTCAACAGCTGTAATTCAGCTTTTCCATAAGCGCCACCTGCGGTCATAGAGTGGATTTACAGAGACTTAGGCTATACAGTGGTGTGAAAAAGTGTTGGCCCCCTTGCTGATTTCTCATTTAAACAATTCAGATAAGTTATCTAGAATTATTTATGGAGCAGATAAAATACATATAATCATTTATTAATCAATTATCATTTTGACTTACTTAACCCTTTTCTTTATTTAAAGGCTGAAATGTGAGGTTTACCTTTTTATGAAACATTTTCAAAGCTTTATTTGAACATTTACATTAGATATTTAAACATGCTATTAGATAAACTGTTGTCAGTCATGTTGTTATTTAAAATCCGGACATCATTGGTAATGTTATTGTTTTAGTGATTATGCAAACAAAAAGTCGTTTTATTTGTTGTTTGTTGATTTTAAATATAAAATTTGGTGAAGTGATTTATGTGTCAGTACTTTTTGAACATTTCCAGCACATTTTAACAATAATGATAATTTTGATAATGATAATTTTGGTCACTATAATTGTGATAAAAAATTTTCATACCATTACATCCCTATACATATTTAATGTGTTGTTCAATGTTACAAACTATTGTTAATAAAATATCACATTAATAACAGTGTTATGGTGGTCATAGGTTGTTTAGCGGTGGCCTAAAGAAATGACTTTATCTGTTATTCATTAATTTCAGTAGCACCACAGGTTCTCGTGCTAAGAGAGGGTGGTTTTCTGGACAGGTCTTGTGTACCTCTGCACTGGTGATGACAATGACATACAGGGAAGTTTGCTCTCAGCTTCATTAACCGTTTATGATATAGATCACAAACGTTTCCTTTTCTTGCTGCACTGCATTGTGGGATAAAAATATTTTGTTATGCTGATTATTGTTCCCTTTGAGTGGGAACCTTATTTACCTTTTTTTTTTTTCTCCTAGCCAGTATAAAAATGTTACAGAATTACACCGTTACAAAGAGAAAATAAGTTAAATGTTATAACTGACTCTTATGTGTAATCATAACTTAATGTAAATTTTTTATAAGCATGAATATTCCACACTTAAAAAAATAAATATTTATAATACTAAAAATGGTGGTAAACAAAACTGGATGGGGGCATTGAAAATGCAATCAACAACAGGGTGAGAAATATATCTGTCCCATCATTCTGCAATGACATTTCCTCAGGATGATAAGAATGTATTATGGTGATGTGTTTGAAGAGGTTTGGAGGAACATCTCTAATGGCTGATCTTCTGATAGTGGTAGAACGATGCCTCTGGATAACACAGGCCACATCTGCTGATTTACGAGCTTCTCCTCTCTATCCCGCAGGCAGGCGATGGTGAACAGCCGCGTGGAAACCGCCGCCGTTGCGGTAACAGGAGGCAGCGTTGGGGCAGTGCGCTCCTGTGCAGGCTGCGGAGGTCGGATCTCGGATCGCTTCCTGCTCTTCTCCATGGATCGGTACTGGCACACGCGCTGCCTCAAGTGCTCCTGCTGCCAGGCTCAGCTGGGAGAGATCGGCAGCACCTGCTTCAGCAAAGGAGGAATGATCCTCTGCAAGAACGATTACATCAGGTACTAAAAGAAACTGGCAGTTGGGGATTTGGTTGGACTGATGAAGAAATGCTGAATAAGAGCAAATAAATAATGTTTCTGGTCACAGCATGAGACGTAATGTGTTACACAAGAAGGATAGGAAATCTGTGGATTTTACTGGGACAAATCAATAAAATGTCTTCAATTTGTGAACTTGATCGTTCTTTCATATCGTTTGGCAAATCTCCTTTCCTGATTTACCAGACACAGTATATTTAGAAGAGTGTTTGATATTTATTTTGGCCTAAAATGAAGAAAATGGATAAAACCCCACACACTACCAAATCTTGCATAAACATAATGTTTTTTTTTGTTGTTTTTTTTTAGTTTATTATGTTATTTTGCATGACTTGCATAAAAAATATTTATTTTGAACAAAACTATCATTTTAAGTTCAGCACAAATTTAAATGAGTAAACCAAATGTTAAAGGCACAATATGTAATTTTCGCCGCTAGAGGGCGCATATTCAAAATAAACAAATAGACAAAGGCGTAGTTTGATGGCGCCGTGACTGAGTGTGGAATCATGGGAGTTGTCATCTTCATCCCCACAGCCGATGCAATCCGACGGGACTCGGGCAGAAATCATGTTCATGGATGAGCTAATGATTTATTAACGTAGTAGAATGAAGCAAGGTGAGGCTGAAAGCCGTCGAAGCGAAACGAGGCAGCTGAACGAGCGTGACACACAGCTCGAAAGCACCGGAGCTTTTATTATGCCAAAGTCGACCGCTTCCGCTCCTTCCGGTCGTGTGTATGTGGGGGGAAAAAAACAGCGCTGTTTTATCATACTAGATACATTTGAAAGTTCTGTTATAATGCTACTCTGTGCGGTTGTCACCGGTCTAATAAAACGCACAACATATTAAAGCATCTTTGGTGTTTCCATGTTTTCTACAAAACAAAACCGAAAATCGAGGGGTTATGGCGTCATTGGCAGACGACACAATGACACTATGGACACGGTCCGTGTCACTAGTTAAAATTGCTTATTTCTCTGGATTTAAACATTCTTCGAAACATTTGGGATAATGGAAGTACACAAGTCAGCAAAATATATAACACTGTTCTAGTGGTTTTTGGATATTTTAATAAAAAAATCTTACATATTGTGCCTTTAATTTGTCCATTTGTGAAAAATAATTTTATCTGAAATTAGCAGATTTTGTTGGGATGACTGTAGAGCATTGTCTGTCATACTGATATTAAATCTCTTTTTGAGGCCACACATGCATAAGCTGTACAAGAAAGGGACAAGAATAGTTCACCGATCATGACAGGAAGTGTGTGGGTGCATTTAACATGGCATCTGGAGCAGCCATATTCCTCAAAGACTCCCCACATGCTTTTCATGTGCCGTACACCACTTTAGACTCAAGCCGACCTGTTTAACAACATGGTCGGTGATCAAACTAGAAGTGAACTCAGAATTGTCATTTTGTTATGAAATTTGACCAGTCTACAAAACAACCGTGACTTTGTTTTGCAAACCCTAAAAATCGTTAGTTTATTTTTCTGGCGGTTTTCGCTGGGGTCTATGATTGCTCGTATGTCTGTGTGATGATTACATAGCTCTTTGATTGAATTTGGCCTCTATTCCCTTGTATATTTTGAGCTGAAGGCTCCAGAGGTGCGGAGATTAGATTTGTTTATAATCGCTGAGGCTTTGAAATTGACCTCTGTGTGTTTGGATGTGTGCAGTGATGCATTGGTCCATGACGGCACGGCATTGTTGCCTGTTAGACCCACACTGGTCTGTTTGGACCTCAACCAGGGATGTCTGACTACTTGGCATTGCCACACAAATATCTTTTTTGACTGTGTTTGCTGTAGAAGTGCCAGAGATGCCTGCTGAAAATTCAAACAATCTCATAGATCTCAAAATCGAAAAGAAATTGTGCAGCCCTGCCATATTTAAAATAAAAATTACAGATGCAAAGAGTTTTTTATCGTTAATTGTAAGACAATGTACAGTTTTCAGTCAGTCCCATGTTATTATACTAATATATAATATTAATATTATATATACAAAATATAAGATTATACACTGTATATATTATTGGAATTATTATATTTGTTTATTAATATTAATTATATTAATTTATTGTATTTACATTTAAATAAAATTATTAAATAATTATTAATTAATATGTATGTATTCATATTCATATTATTATTAATATGACTTTATTAATATAACTATATATTGTTAAAATAGTTTAGAATGTGGGCCTGACTGAACTGGTAATAAATATTATAAATCATAATATAAACTTTGAACGTAAAGTAAATTAAATCAAATAAAATAATGAAATATTATTAATTTTATATAAAAGTATATAAAATTTGTATTATAAAAATTATTTAAAAATGTAATACAATTATTATTATTAAATTATTTATTAATCTTCTTCTTATTATTATTATTATTATTACTACTACATCTACATAATATTAAAAAAAGTTCTCACCTGCCAAAAAAAAAAAATAAAAAAAATAAAATTACTGGTGGTGTTGTTTTTGTTGTTACTTTATAATGCAATATATTATATACTATCAAAAAAGAAAAGTGGATCCTATTGCAAAATACAAAAAAAAAAATCCACATCTAGGCACTCGCATAGTTAGCACCCTGACGAAGGCCTGCTTGGGCTGATACTTTTTAATATGTAGCCCTGTCTTAGAATAAAGGCTTTTTACTTTGCTAACTATGCGAGTGCCTATATGTGGATTTTTTTTGTATTTTGCAATAGGATCCACTTTTCTTTTTTGACATTTTGTTCCCTCTCTGGAGCACCCATAGTTTTGTCTGCGAGTACCTGATGCACCCCTGGTCAAGATTTTTTCTTTGATTATTATATACCGTATCTTTTTACCAGTTCAGACATCCTATGATGAGTTGTTGTTTTATGACAACTTTGGGTTCTATAACAACTCAACTGAGAAAGAAAAACTCTTTGGTAAAGGACATATCTCTTACAACACTGTAATTCAGCAAACATGTTATAGGCCTACGTGTCAAGGGTGGTCTTATGGATATTTCCTTTAAGAGTGCATGTAAGGTGTACTCAATCTGCAGTGTATTAAATATGTATAATACAGCTAATCAAAAGGGCAGAGCTTCATTACCAAATGACACAGCGTGGAGCCTGAGGTCTGATAAAAGTAGGGTGCATTAATTAGGGAGAACAGGGCTCCTTTCTGCCGTCTCTTATTAAATTACTGTTTGGATTAAGATCAAAAATTCATTACTGCGAGCAGTCAGAGCTGGGACAGTGATAGCGGAGGAGGGGTAAAGAGAGGGCAGGGGGAAGAGGAGAAAGTGAGGCGGTGAGAATTAGCTGCCAAACTGGTCTGGTTACCATCACAATAAAGACCCCAGAGAGGGAGCGGAAGAAATGTTTCCTACTGAAACATGACTGTGACATGGTGGCTCCAGGTGTTCTGAATGAAAACAAGTTGTTTGTGCATGTGTGCGAGTGGAATGCGTGTATGTTGCCTGTTGTTTGTGTGCATCTGGATTTTATCTCTATATGGCTGAGTGTGTGTAGATGCATTTTTTTTCTTTCAGCTCATCAAGAGCGCGACTTGAACTCATTTGAGTGTTCTCCTAAAATTGCCCATAACAACCTCAAACTCAGGCAGCAGAGTAATCAAGTGCACCCTAATTAGGAGCCAAGGGTGGATCAGAGGCTCCTATAGCCACTGCCACCAATTACACTGCCACTCCAGATTAGTTGATAGGTTGCAGTCTAGGACTAGAGGGGCTTTGGTGCCCTGCCATCCAAGCCACACACTCACAAACACACACATTGCAAAAGCACTCAAGCTACGGACTCAAAAATGAATTTCCCCAATTGTGGAAGGAAAAGAAGTGGATCAGTGTAAGACGTTTTATTTTCAGGGTGATTTGTGTGTCATTTTGCAATATGGGGGAACCGTTTTTTTTTATTCCTCAAATGAGAAATCACTTAAGGAAACATGTATTTTGGATGTTTAAATGTGTTGACTTTCAACTGATATCTTGTCACTGTTTAAATATTATTATATATTTAATTCATCATTGTTTTTCCCCTCGCTGTGCAGGTTGTTTGGTCACAGTGGAGCCTGCAGTGCATGTGGACAGTCTATCCCTGCCAGTGAGATGGTGATGAGGGCCCAGGGTAATGTCTACCATCTAAAGGTTAGCCATAGCCTCACGCATTGTCAGTATTAAAAAAAAAAGTATTAATGAACGATATATCTGTCCATAGGTTTCTTTTTTTTTTATTTTGAGCTCTAAATTTTTTAACAAAATATAAGTCAGTGGAGTCGATAGACTTTTCTCTGGTGACGCATGCTAGACTTATTCAATAATTTTGTCCACCTAAACCCCGCTCCTTTCTTACAATGACTGCAAGCTCACATTTACCGATGAATAGAACCAAGTCCCCGATCAACACTTTTTTTTTTTTTTTTTTTGTCACACAGATGTACGTCACAAGAAAATATATGTTGCTACTTTGACAACAAATTAGTAGAAACAAACAGGATAAAGACCAGAATATAGAAAAGATGTAACTGTCATTAATATTCATTATACATAGCAGTGATACACTTTTTATTGCACTATATAAAACATATGGACAGATAGCAATTTGTCATAGACTCTAACTTCAATTATTTACAGTAGACTAAATTCTCTTTATGAATCTTTTGTGATCAAACTGAGCTGCTGCATAGACACAAAATTGTTGTACTGCCCTACTTTTGCAAAACACAGTAGCGTGACTAGCTTAAAAAAATGCAGTTTGATTTGATGTGGATTTGTCACAGGACTGATTTGATCCGTCACAGGACAGGTCATAGACCGAATTTCTTAACATCAAATCTTGTATGGTTGCAATTTATGAACCAATCCCAAACATGAGGGAATTTGTTTTTGTACATTGCAATTCCCTAATTCCCTTTGACATTGGCATGTAAGCCAGCAGGAATTGCTCAACATAAGCCTGAGTCGATGCTTCATATTTAGATTTATGAAATTTTACTTCTTTTTGAGTATTGTATTGCAACTCCCTTAAGACTGGAAAAGTTGAAAGACTGAAATTTATCATTCTTGCAAAACGATGACTTGGACCCACATCCCATATCTCCAGAGTGAGAATTAAAGGGATTTTCATATTAACGTATGTGTTTATACGTCACATTATTTGGTTGGAATGGAAACATCTGCAAAGACTTGAAGTAGCCTTTTTTTGAGGAAATATATTTCTCTTTGAATTGTCAGCTGAAGCCTTGCAGTTACTGAACACTGATAGCAGGATAGTCTCAAGAGACGCCAACCAAAACTCATCAACTAACCGTTTTCCCAACTGCGCCACACATTCCTTCCTAATTATAGTGGTGTAGGTGTCAACCTGTCTTAATAATATTTGATTGGAAAATAGGACTTTCTTTCTCATATCTAAAAATACAAAAGATATCACTACTTCCATTTCCTCTCAACTTGAATTGTTTTTTAGTTTAGCTGAAGACATTTATTAAATGACACACCAGACGTCCAGTGAAATAACCCTTTGCTTTGTTTTTCTTCTCTTCACAGTGTTTCACTTGTGCCACATGTCGAAATCGCTTGGTGCCTGGTGACCGATTTCACTACGTCAACGGCACCATCTTTTGTGAACATGACCGACCGGGTGGAGCTTTGCTCAGTAGTCACCTGACCCCCCTGCAGAGCAACACCCTCCTACCCGACCAAAAGGACTGATATAAACACAGCAAATTGATAAGAAATCAATGATATCCCTCAACTTGCATTTAAAGCTGTAACTTTAACAAATGTTGTAAATGTAAATTTGTACCAGATGATAGAAAAACATGATAAAAACGAAGAGAGACTGCTATACTGCATTATTTTTCCTATTTAGAAAATAAACTGATTGGCTATTTGATCTTTTTACTCAGGTGTGCTGAGAAAACAAGGATTTATAATTTGCGGCGTGCCTTCTCTTCGTATTTTTCCTCACATCTTCCGTTCAATCTATCATTGTGAATGTCCACCCACACCCAAGACGTCCACTTTACTTTCGTGCATCCAGCCACCTTAGAAGAAGAATTCAGAACTGCGCAAGTACTGTGGGTCACTTGCGAGACAATCACCCCTAACGAGGGAAACACAATCAAATTGAAGAAATCTGAAAATGATCACTCATATGTGGTTCATCTGGTTATGCGCCTTGCTCAAGGGCACCTCAGTCGTGGTATTGAAGGTGGAAGAGAGCGCTGTACATTCCCTCCCCCCACCTACAATCCCTGCCGGTACGAGACTCGAACCCACAACCTTTGGGTTACGAGTCCAACTCTCTAACCATTAGGCCACGACTTCCCCCCTGATAGCAGGATAGTCTCAAGAGATGCCTACCGAAACTCATCAACTAACCATTTTCCCAACTGTGCCACACATTCCTTCTTAATTATAGTGGTGTAGGTGTCAACCTGTCTTAATAATATTTGATTGGAAAAGGAAACCATTCCCTGATTAAGCGGAGTGGATCGGTTTGGTTTCCCAGTGGTCCATGTTTGCATAAGTTTGCAAAATTGGGTAACTACATCCTGACAAAATTTCTAATTTGTGAGTATCTGAAGAAATGTGAGCTTGGAGTGTAACAGATTTTTTCAAACAATGCAAATGTACCATATGTGTAGTTCCTCTGGTCTCTTTTTTTCCCCCACCAATTTCTTCTAATAGTGGAAAACTGTTTATCTATAAGACTTTACATATGGGACACTTTATATATATATATATATATATATATATATATATATATATATATAGATCTTTCTTT
>NW_015542332.1:226382-228794 GCF_001515605.1 Sinocyclocheilus anshuiensis | reverse complement strand
TCCATCTTTTGTGAACATGACCGACCAGGTGGAGCTTTGCTCAGTAGTCACCTGACCCCCCTGCAGAGCAACACCCTCCTACCCGACCAAAAGGTATGATATAAACACAGCAAATTGATAAGAAATCAATGATATCCCTCAACTTGCATTTAAAGCTGTAACTTTAACAAATGTTGTAAATGTAAATTTGTACCAGATGATAGAAAAACATGATAAAAACGAAGAGAGACTGCTATACTGCATTATTTTTCCTATTTAGAAAATAAACTGATTGGCTATTTGATCTTTTTACTCAGGTGTGCTGAGAAAACAAGGATTTATAATTTGCGGCGTGCCTTCTCTTCGTATTTTTCCTCACATCTTCCGTTCAATCTATCATTGTGAATGTCCACCCACACCCAAGACGTCCACTTTACTTTCGTGCATCCAGCCACCTTAGAAGAAGAATTCAGAACTGCGCAAGTACTGTGGGTCACTTGCGAGACAATCACCCCTAACGAGGGAAACACAATCAAATTGAAGAAATCTGAAAATGATCACTCATATGTGGTTCATCTGGTTATGGCTGGGATGGCCTGACCCTGAAAGCCTTAGACTCTATTAAAGAGCAGCTAATTAAAGCTGGGGTGTTTTTCATCCCTTTTGAGAAGTTTCTCAAGAAATGTTGTGGACGTTACCTGACATTTTGGACTGCATGGGTCTATGGATTATGAAAGATATCACTTCTTGCCCACAAAATGATGTCTGTATATAAAAAAACTCACAGTTTTGTTTCAGTGGTGGTTGCCTTTAGCTTACAGGCCTTTTTCACTTTTAAGTGTAATTTTATCTTTTTTGAAAACGTTTTGTCATCTTTGGTGCCTAAAAAAATATTTTTATGTCCAGTTTTTTTCTCCGTTGTCATTTACTTCTTAGCAAGTAATTATACACATGCACAGTACAGACACATAAAGATGTATTGTTTTGTCTACTCGAGTTTATGATGTATGAAGTGCTCTTTTTGAAAGAGTCATAGTCTCCAGAGGAAACAGCATGTTTTTTTTCCCCCATGGTTTGGTAGAATAAATTATATGTCTGTATGCATATTCTCTAATAGAGACTGCTTTTCAGTGTCTGCCAAGACTTGGGAGAGTGAGGGAGATTGAGAGTAAACTTGTACATATCCCATGTGCTGTTGTATCGTGTTCAATGGTTGACCTGTTTCCTTGTGTCCTCTGTTTAAACGGAGGAGCGTTCAAAAAATAAGATATCTGTAAAAGAAAAAAGTACTTGATTAAAAAACTATAATCATCACAAATACAGTCTTGACATCTCTGCTCAGTGTGCATCAAGATTTAATGATTTTGGCTTGGTGTGTTGGACACTCATTGGAAGTCGAGACGGCTCTCCAATAGTCCTTGGCCAAAAACATGGTTCGTTACCTCCAGATTTCAATACAAACTCTTGTGTCTGCATCGTTATAGAGAGTAACGAAAGGCATTTGAGCTGGCACTTTTTCTTTCTCTTGCCGTGACTTCAATCTGCGGGTCTTGCTAAAGGGAGGTCTTGTGCATCTTTGTGAACGTCGCTACAGAAAGGAATGATATATTTCCGCCCTTTTCTTTCATCCGGCTATCCTCTCAAGATTTCATTTACTATTTGAAAATCTGCCTTTTTCTGATCTGATTTGCTGAGGTTTGAGAAGTTTTCTCATTATGGCATTTCTGGTAATTGCTTTTTGGCATTAAATTCCCCCATATCTTGTTTATTTAATTAGCTAATTAAACCCATCTCTCTTTTTTCAACTACCTTTGGCCTGCAATCACAAGGTGTTCCTTTCCAATTTACTTTTACGATTAATAAAAAATGTTCCTTTCCCTTGCGTTTCTTATGAGAAAAATGGAAGCCAAGTATCCCTCATTATGGCTGTTGGTGTGTGTGTATGTGTGTGTGTTGGGAAGGGGGTGTAAAAGCCAGCTGTGACTTTTCACATTGAAGAATTCTATGTGTGTTTGTATAATCTTAAAGGGGTCATATGATGCGATTTCAAGTTTTCCTTTCTCTTTGGAGTGTTACAAGCTGTTCGTGAATGGATAAGATCCCTGAAGTTGCAAAGACTAAAGTCTCAAAACCAAAGAGATATTCTTTATCAAAGTTAAGACTCTGCCACACCCCCCTAAAACGGCTCGTTCTAACACGCCCCCACATATCTAGGTCACTATGTGGGAATATTTGCATAATGCCACCCAAATGTGCACGCAAAGAAAGAAGGCGTGGTTTCAGTAACCGCAGTTAGTGTTGAAGCAGCCATGTCAGGGAGCCGCTGTGTGTTTCTAGGCGAAAGCAAAAGCACTTTATTTGGCCTTCCGAAAGTAGATGCATTTAGGAATCTTTAAGATTACTTACAACAGAACAGCAATGCATTTTATGGAC
>NW_015542332.1:206974-226356 GCF_001515605.1 Sinocyclocheilus anshuiensis | reverse complement strand
TCAAAAGCCAATTAACAGTTTCTCAAATCAGAGCTCTACCACAAGGTTTTGCCAACTTGTAAAGGAAGGAGAAACTTTATTTTTAAGTGCACTGATTTCCAGAAGCCCTTGTCTGTGAGGACAGGCATGTAGTCTTCCCCCCCCTTCTTTCTTCAATTCACTAATTAATCCAATTAACACATGCAAATTGGTGTAATTACATTGTTTCCTCACCTCATGTTGTGTGAAGATGGGGAAAAAGCAGAACAGATGAAGAAGGGATATTTTTTTTATCAGACAGTGAGGGAGGCACAGACCGTAGACTTCTACATTACTCTTTAACAACACCAGCTATCAAATCACAGCAATAGGCCATGGCTTCTACAAGTCAATGGTCAACCACCCTGATAACCTGCAAACTAAACAAAGGCTATATGAATAGATTATGTATTGTTCTGTGTGAAGTTTATGTGATGTTGTTCCTAAAAATATTCAGACATCTGTGACAATAAAGGTTCTGAACTTAGTAAATGTAACATTGATTGTAATGTAAGTCCCTTTTGATAAATGCATCAGCCAAATACATAAATATAGAAAAATATACATTTTGGGAACCAGTTCACACACACACACACACACACACACACACACATATATATATATTTTATATATATATATTTTATATATTAAATTTTTTAATATATACATTTTTTTTATGGCATCTAGTTATGAAATGATTCTGGAATGGAATGGGATGAAAATTTTAATTTTTAAAATATAAATAATTAAAGGTAATTGTGACAATCAAATCTCACAATTCCAATTTAAACTCAGAATTGCGAGATATAAACACAAAATTGTGAGCTGCAGTGTCTGAATTGTGAGATATAAACTCCAAATTCCAAAAATCAGAATTGTACAATAAGTGATGATAACTTTAAAAAAAAAAAAATTCTGTGGCAGAAACAGGCTTCCATATTCAGTAACCGCTCAGACAAGTGGATGAGTCACATTGTAAGAGGTCCATTTTAATGCCTATGTGTCATTGAGTGTGTGCTAACCACAGTAACTAACTCTAATAACTCGTAGATGTCCCACAAAGGCACAAAAATCTGAAAATCTAATCCAATGCTCAGTCATTTAGTATAAGTCATAGGAGAAGGCTTTTGGTTTAATACCCTCCTTATGTTACTTCAGTGAATTTGACCTATCTTTTGTTTCAGCAGCCTGTGGAGTCAGATCCTGTTGCCTGTCTGTGATATATATGGCCATGGTCAGGCCTCCTTACTTGACTCTGCTCTATTTTTAAGCTGCCAGCATCATAAACTCCACAGCTGTTTGGCTTCAGTGGTAGAGAAGCAGTGAAGAAGAGTGCCAAACAGCATACTGGAGAGAAAGAGGGATGGGAGAGAGCGATTGAAGACGGGTAAGGAAAGTTTACAATCAGTTTAGAATGCCGAATGCTGTTTGTACAGCATCTTCTTCAAAAACATCTTACAGTAAAAGCTCCAGGAGAAAATATACACCGTGTTTTAACCAGGTGCAACCAGTCTTTGGGACATTTTAAAATGCTTAACATTAGAATATCAAATATTATAGGCTATAGTTATTAAAAGATCAAATTCGGTATACACCCAATACACCTTAGGCAAGCAGATGCACAGGCAAGAATACAAACACAAAACATGCAATAGCATTTTTTGTTATAATGGCATTTTATTTTCACTTAAAGGGGTCATATGATGCGATTTCGAGGACCTACAATAATGTACAGTATTTGAAAAATAATGTGTTTTTTGAACATTAAAGCATGTCAACATATTCTGTTACACCAAATACACAAAATAATGATCTTTAAAATAGCATCATATGACCCCTTTAACATGAAAATTTGTGTGATGCATTTATATTCTGGGTTTATCTATACTTGTTTGTTCATAGTATGCTATATTAATAGGTTGCATACTGAATTTAGTTCTCCAATGTGACTGACTTAATGCATTGCATCACATTTTAACACATTTTATTTTTTTAAATGAGAAAACTTGTTTGCCTATATATAGTAGGCCTATGCATCATCAAGGTGCATACTGAATTTACTACTAATAATAATTAATAATATTACTACATTAATAATCAACATGTTTTTCACGTTAAGTGTTTCAGATGCCTGGATTCCTTCCACAAGTAAAATGTCTGTCCCCTTGTCCAAATACCCACACTTGCAGTCTTGGCCACTTGAGAGTGCGTGTGCGCGACAGGAAGTAAGTGTGCAAGACTGTCCCAGGTCTTAAAACCGCCAAAGCGCAGTGCCCTTAAAGCACACTAAATCCACACTATGTCAAATACCGCTTCAGAGCGCTATTCCAGCCTTAGTGTATCCCATCATGCATCATGTTCTGGAAATAAATCGCGAGACTTTTTGCCGAGATCTCGCGAAAGGTCACGGAAACCTTTCCAATGTAAGTTAAATATTAATATAACAGGCTAATTAGATAAAAAACAAAGTGTTGCATGTTTTATTGGTGCAAAGATGAGTAGTGGTGATATTTATTTTTTTTACAGCATTTGCAACTGATTTTTATCACTTAATCAGAAGCACCAAAAATGTAATCGTGTCATCCATTATAGGGAATACTGAACAGACATTTAGAAGTCGATTTTAAAATGCAAAGTATTTAAAATAAAAATAAAGCTGTGCAAACACTTGCATTTTTACGACACTATAAGTGTGTCTCATCAAGTAGCCTAATAAAAAGTTCTACACACACTTGTGGTCTTCATCCTCACTTGGACACTTGGGCCAAATACAGGAAATACGTCATATAAGTAGTCAAGTGGTCAAGAGCAAAGGCCGCAAGTGTGGGTATTTGGACAAAGCATGTAGCCTATACACTGCCTATACACTTGCGTGACGCGATGCAATCAATCACAAAATGCAGCCAATCAGAACAGTGGATCCGTTTGAACGCCCTGTCGTGCTTGCAACGCACCACAGCTGAGCTGAAGAGCGTAAAACCAAGAACATAAACGTCGTATTTTCATGACTTCTGTAATGCTTCACCACACAGTATGGATATGCATTTAAAGGGGTCATATGATGCTGCTAAAAAGAACATTATTTTGTGTATTTGGTGTAATGAAATGTGTTTATGCGGTTTAAAGTTAAAAAAACATTATTTTCCACATACTGTACATTATTGTTTCTCCTCTATGCCCCGCCTTTTTGAAACGCGTCGAGTTTTACAAAGCTCATCGGTCTGAAAAAGCGAGGTGTGCTGTGATTGGCCAGCTATCCAGTGCGTTGTGATTGGCCGAATACCTCAAGCGTGAGACGGAAATGTTACGCCCCTCACCATACTGTTGTATTTCCTCAGCGTACAGATCTTCTTTATGCACCAAGAGCTTGTAACACTCCAAAGAGAAAGGAAAAATTGAAATCGCATCATATGACCCCTTTAAGACATTATGTTTCCATGTGGAACGTGAAGGATTTGTCAGATCCGATAACTGAGCTTTTACAAGCAGCTCGTCATCGAGCGACGATATTTACATTTACATTTAGACATTTAGCAGACGCTTCTATCCAAAGTGACTTACAAATGAGGACGATGGAAGCAATCAAAATCAACAAAAGAGCAATGATATGATGCAATGATAACAAGTCTCAGTTAGCTTAATGCAGTACACGTAGTTTTTTTAAAATCATATAATAAATAAAAAGAAAACAGATAGAATAGAAAAAGAATAGAGCAAGCTAGTGTTAGAGGCTCAGTTAGCTTAACGCAATACACGTAGCAAGGTTTAAAAAAAAAATCATATAATAAATAAAAAGAAAACAGATCGAATAGAAAGAAATAGAGCAAGCTAGTGTTCAAGGCCTTTTTTGCTTTTGTTAATCAGAAGTCAGAAAGTCCGAATTATAATTGTATAATAAATAAAAAGAAAACAAACAGATAGAATGCAAAAAGATTAGAGAAGCAAGTGTTAGTTTTTTTTAAAGAAAACAAGCAGTTAGTAAATAGAGTGCAAGCCTAAAAGCGGCAATTTTTTTTATTAAGAATAGAATTAGAATAGAGAGTGCTAGAGTTAGAGGGTCAAATAAAGATGGAAGAGATGAGTTTTTAGCCAATTCTTGAAGATGGCTAAGGACTGCTAGGATTGAGTTGGGCAGGTCATTCCACCAGGAGGGAACATTTCATTTAAAAGTCAGAGAACGTGATTTTGTGCCTCTTTAGGATGGCACAATAAAGCGACGTACACTCGCAGAACGCAAGCTTCTAGAGGGCACATAAGTCTGAAGTAATGAATTTAGGTAAAGGGGTGCAGAGCCAGTGGTGGTGATACTTCGGTCCAATGAGATTGTAGTGTGGGCGGGACAGCCTGGCGTGCCGCAGCAGAAGTACGAAGAAAGAGATAAATAAGATGCGTCAATAAGATTAGCGTGGATGCAGCTGATTAGGACACAACAGTATCCTTTCTTTAAACAGAAAAATAAATCAGTAAGAAGAATAAAAGGTAAGGGTTGAGGTGTTACTGACAGAAACAGAAGACAGGTCAGCCCTCATTAGTGGCTCTCATTAGAAGACTTAGCCTAGCAGTTTTTGTTCCTTATGGCCACAACTAGCTTACTCTACTCAGACAATCCAGTCAGAGTCAGAAAACAACACCAGAGAGCAAGTGTCCCTTTTTATTAACAGATAAATATTGTGAGGATATAATTTACTGATGGCCAAAGTAGCCTACATTTTTGTTTGTCAGCTCATTTTAAGGGATTTATGTGGCAGTAAAGCACCTCAGGGACACAAAAATAGGCTCAGTAGACTGTTGTCCCAGCACGGATGCTGAACAGCAATTCCATCCAATCAGAAGACTTTGAATAATTAAACTGATCAGCTTAATTAGCTCAATTAAGTTGATTTGACCATGGAACATGGCCATATGGTGAGAGGAAACAAAAGAGGGGGGAACTAATTAAAAGTAAAATAATGAGGATTTTAATTAAGCAGTTCCCCAGACGTCAGCAAGCAGGGATCTGGAGTCATAATTAAAAAGTGCTGTGGTGCTGGCAACATTTTCTCCCCTCTGTTTTAATAACTGCGAGGGGCTCCATCCATCTAATTAGATCTGTAAATGAATTAGCAACATCGAGGGTCTTCGCTTCGTTTTTTTTTTTTTTAACAACCCACCTTCACTTCTACGAATAACTTTGTGCACATGCTGCATGCACACATTTGAGTACCCGACACGTCTGCTGTTAATGAAATGAATCATTATTGATACACTGTCACAAAGTTACAGGTGCGTGCAGATGCCAGAAGCAATGTGTAGACTCACCTCAGTGATAGCATGTATGTGTGTGTGCATATTTGAATGCTTGCGTGGCTGCTGCTCTGTCTTTCTTGTTCTTATACTGTATATGTACAAGAAATGTTATATGTCACAATAGAGGTGAAAAACTATTTTGAATCACCATATATAGACTCATCTAAACATATAGAAAATCCAATTAACTGCTAAAACTGCTGGTGTAGATTCATCATCAAGATTCAGTACTTTTTTGCTTTTTTTCCACAGCATATTTTTGTGGATTTTTTTCCCTGTCAATCAAAATGTAATTAAACATTGAAAGTTAATTTTAAATAATTTAAATACATTGATTTGAGAAGATTTTAATATTTTTCTATATGTCCTTCTCGCATTAGACTTCACAAATAAAAAAGGCATTTTTTAAATCAATGTACCATTTTTTTCAGGATTTTCCCTTAATGTAATTAAGGGAATTAAAAACGTTTTAAACAAAATATATAGATTTTTTAAATTTTTTTCTTTAGTAATAATTTTATTGGCTTTCCTGTGCTCTCATTGTTAGTCTTTTGTAAAATAAGCCATTTCATGACATCATCTTCCAGGAAGTGATATAATTTCTAACAGTAACAGAACAACACAACACAAATATCAGTACGTACTAACAATGGATTAAATTAATTCTGTATAGTTGATGTAGTTAGACTGAAACAGACTTGTCATTCAAGGGTTTGGGGGTTAGTGTGATTTTTTTTTTTAAAGAAATTAATACTTTTATCCAGCAAAGGCACAAAAAATTTATCAAAATATTAAGCAGCACAATTGATTTCAACATTGATAATAATAAGGAATGTTTATTGAGTCCCAAATCAGCATATTAGAATGATTTCTGAAAGACACTGAAGTTTGGAGTAATGGCTGCTGAAAATTCCGCTTTTCCAGAATAAATAACATTTAAACAAAATATTAAAATATAGAACACTTTGTTTAAATTGTAATACTAATGTTTCACAATTTGTACTGTACAGAGCTCAAAATGTACTTCATAACAACCATGACCCATTTATTCATATTAAAAACTTTCAGAACACTCCGTGTAGTGTCTTCTCAGTTCCCTGTGTCTCTGCATCTGGGGGCCCTGTCCAGACCTGATCCCTCTAGTTAATTGTCTGGGTTACATTCAGTTGCCTCAAAGGCAGTTCGTCCTACAGAGCAGCAGGAGAGCATGCTGTGGATTAATTGCTTTGGTTTTGATGCACTATTCCCCTCTCTTGTGAGTACAGTAGAGACATGCTGTGTGCTAGTATATACAACAATGGACCGACACCTGCTTGTATGCATGAACACAACATGTTTTAAAAGACACAAATGTTGTCCTCAGTTCCAGCAGCACAGCTGAACGCTTGAGTAACTTTGTAAGCTTTTATAGTCAATGGACCTCATTATGAGATGTCTCATGAAACTTGATAGCGTGCGGCTCTTGGCCGATGGGTAACATTGGGTGGGATGACCTAATCTGGAGCTAAGCTTCCAAATAACTCCTTAATGAGGATTTTGCCATGCTTTACACAAATGCAGACATATTAAAATATAAATAAGGTATATGGAATAACATTTGACCCTGTCAGATCTAAAGCAATGACAAGTGAAAACTTAAAAGCTACTGATCCAGGTCCTGTTCCACTTCCACACGCATAAAGTTTCACGATTGAACTTGCAGCCAGAAAAACTGATCCTGTATCCGCTTTTGGAAGGAACTTCCACCCAGATCCGCCCTCCGTGGCGTGCTGATCTGAGTTCTTGAACAGCTGGTCTAGGGTCGGCTTTAGAGGGGCCGCCGTGACCCTGGGAGCTAATTAAAGCAGATAAGAGCATTAATGAGCTCCAGGCTGATCAAAGGGCCGCAGCTTGGCCTGGATGGTGGGAGATGTAGGAGAGATTGGAGGGGAGCTCTGTTTACCCGTCAGGGTCAGTAATTGGGAGGGGAAGCGCACAAGCTGTTCCTTTTGTGTGAGTTGAATACCTTTACTGTGAGAGGGCCACACCAATAGCTTTACACATTGGTTGCATTCCATCCTCTGGTCAAATGGTGCTTCCAGTCTGGGAGTACTGACCCTTTCCAGACCACTTCCTGATGTTTTTTTCTAAGCTTTACTATAAATCCTAATAAGTTAGCAGAAATCAAATAATTTTTGGTAATCAGCTACATCAATTCAAACTCATAGATTAAGGATGCGGTCAAAGTGAATAACCAGCTCTCTTCCACCTTCAGTACCACGACTGAGGTGAGACCCTTGAGCAAGGCACCGAACCCCCCAACTGCTCCCCCAATATGGCTGCACACTGTGTGTGTTCACTAGTATTTGTGCACTTGGATGGGTTAAATGCAGAGCACAAATTCCAAGTATGGGTCACACGTCACTTCACTTTCACTTTAAATGTGACTGTACATAAAGTTAGTAGAAATTTCAATTTTGATTTTGTATTACACCAGCATGTTAAAAGGATAGTTCACCCCAAAAATGAAAATTCTGTCATTAATTACTCACCCTCATGTCGTTCCAAATACATAAGACCTTCGTTCATCTTCAGAACACAAATTAAGATATTTTTGATGAAATCTGAGAGCTTTCTTAGAAATTCTGACCCTCCATAGACAGCAGCGCATCAACATATCTCTCCCTGCATTGATCTTATGCAAAAATACAAACCCTAACCCTAACCCTAACCCTAAATAGAAATCATTCAGTAATATAGTCAGTTATTGAGCTCACATAACTTTTTTGCATTCACTCTCAGAAAACAAAAGCTGTCCCTGGGACGGTACCGTTTCAAAAGGTACACCTTCGTACCTCGTTTACCCCTAAACGGTGCATATGAGCACTTCAAGGTACATATAATTCCTTTCGACCACCCCAGTGACAGCTTTTGTACCTTTTCTTCTGAGAGTGTTAAGTACAATAAACTTTCAGTAACATTTGAGTAAAATTAACTCATTTCATTTCGTTAATTTCACTGTTCGGGTTTAAAGTATTTGAAAGACTGGAATGGACTTGCCCTTCAGGGATGGTGAATTTATGCTAGCAATGAGCTCGTGATCAACAAAAACGAGTGAGCGTGTGTGCACCATGGAGGGTGTGGTGAAGAGGAAGGCCACCTGTATTCACTGCAGGGTGTGGGAATGTCCGACTCAGCCTGACCTTACCGTGTCCCCTGCTGCTGGAGGAAAAACTCGTTATCTGAGAAATCCCTGCTAATTACGCCTGCTGCTTACAAACGTGCACGCACACACTTACACAGCCAAGTGTGTAAGCCTAAAAAGACACAAGACACCATCACCCGAGTAGTTCTATAGGAATCTGCATCCAACTAGATTAATTTGTCTGCACTTACCATCCTATTTCCTTTCAGTCTTTTGTTTGGAATAAAGTTGGTACTGTGTTAAGTAACCAAATGATATTAAAGTCGCTCTCGCTCGCTTTTTTAGTTTCTCTGTGATGAAGGCTGTGAGCCAGCCCGTCTCTCAGTGGGACCGGGACGAACACGGGCCTTCATTAGCACTCTCTAATTAGGAACAGATGCAATTTACAGCACGGGGCCCACACCAAGCAGCACTCCTCTCTCTTCCTCCCTCCCTGTTTTTCTGCTTCCTCTTTCTTTTCTGTCTACATACAGAATCATTTTGTTTCTCTTTTTAGATTCTTTGTTTTTTTTTAGATGTTTATGATTTTGATAAGTGATGCTTATATCTTTTGTTATGGTTTATACTTTTGATTATTCTGCCTGTGTGTCTCTATCTCTCTCAAGCAGATTCACTCACCTCACACTTGCACAGTCACAGAGCCACATGTGTAATTAAGGACACTTCCAACTCCATTACACCATGCTGGTCCATTGCCGCCCTCTGTTTTTCTGTCTGGCTCTAGTAAAGATTCCCTCCATGCTAAAGCCAGAAATGGCTTTTATTTATAATGCATAATTTCACTCTCTAAGGACTAGAGCTAGAAATGAAATGGACCTCAGATTTTGCACCAAATCTTAGCCTAACTCAGCTGTCTCCTAAAAAGGGCCATGTATGCGTTTGTAATGAGTGCCTCTGCAGACATCCCTGTGGGGATTTAAAGGAAATTGCTAGGAATTGTTATCTGGGTATTTGAAAACAGCATGCATGCTGTTTAAGACAAGCTAGGAATTTCTACTGGATTTGCTAATTACACATTCAATATCACATTTCTCAGTTTTTCCAAAGCTTTATTGTATTATGTTCCCTTATACAGTGCCATCATGAAGGCTTAAGTGC
This sequence comes from Sinocyclocheilus anshuiensis, assembly GCF_001515605.1. NCBI lineage: Eukaryota > Metazoa > Chordata > Actinopteri > Cypriniformes > Cyprinidae > Sinocyclocheilus > Sinocyclocheilus anshuiensis. The sequence goes on along the minus strand of NW_015542332.1, from coordinate 216,770 downwards.
CATTCATTGACACCAAACAGGAAATGCATTCCTTTTAAATAACATTATACTGGATATCATTTAGAATTTGTATTAATAATGTTAACATGTTCAATATTGCAATGACTTACTTTTAAAGAAAGAAATTAAAATGCATTAATATATCATTTTTAAAAAACAGTACTGTGAGAGAAAACTCACCTAGCAGATTCCTCTCAAACTTAGTCTGAGAAATAAAGAACAAAATGGAACAAAAATAAAAGAGTGGTGTATTGTTTTGGAGGAGTGTAACCGAGATGAATAAAAAGCACCGTTGCATAAATCAACCTCCATACCAGTCTTTACACAAACGAACTGATGAACCCAAAGCTTAAATGTAAACTGATTGTACTAAGCCATTAACTCCAAAAATATTTGATTGATTTATTGAATCAGCCCTAATTTTTTTATATATATTTTATTTAATAAATGTACTTTACATTTACATGACTTACAAAAAATGAATTTATCATACAAAAGATTAACACAAAAGTGTTTGTTACTTCATTTTCAAGAACTGTAAGGGAAACCATGGTTATTCATAGCTTGTCTTTTAAGTCTGGTTTGTGGGACATGTTTGTCTTGCCAACCTCACAATGCCAAGCTGGTGCCGAATAGGAACGCAACCTTATGCTCTTCTGTCTGCTCCAAACTTCCAGCCTGATCCATCCATCCATTTGGTCTGTTTTCCCTAAACTCTCACAGCAGCCTAGACATAATCTCCCTAATTACCCCTTTAAAGTCGACACAGAGTGTGAGAAGCCTAAGCCAAAGGCCCCTAATTAGACACCTAAAAATAAAGAGGGGACTTTACGGGCAACGTGGGCAGTTTGGGGAATGTTTTAATGAGGGGGGCTGGAGCTGACAATAGTGTTACAGTCATTTGTTGATTAAGGCTGCTGACACCCCTTCCAGCCCTCCACCCCTCCCACGTCTCCACAGCACTCCTCATCCAGAAAAGGCTACTGTTGGCAGGAAAGACTGGTTAGACGTCACACTTTTAAATGTCCTGCTGAAATCACATCACCTGTTATATACACTGCTTCTATAAATATACTTCTGAGAAGATGTTATGCCACATATTATGAAATGTAAATGCTCTCCACTTAAACAAAGCAGAGCTTCACTTGCACTCTGCCTTAAAGGGATAGTTCACTTAAAAATACAAATTCTGTAATTCACACTCACGTCATTCCAAACCTGTATGACTTTCTTCTGCGAAACACAAAAGATATTTTCAAGAATTTTTGAAAGACCCATATACAGTGAAAGTCAATGGGATCCAAAAAACACAGGATTCACTGACTTACATGTTCCACAAAAGAAAGAAATGCACAATGCATATTTGGAATGACATAAAGGTAAATAATTGGTAACGAGCAAACCCTAAATGGGTAAACTAATGACCGTAACCGTACATAACCATAAATGATAGTCCTCAGTGCTAAGAATTATGTTTTGCTTTGAGTGAAGAAATCCAGTCTGTTAATGACTTTTTAGGTCTCATTTCCACCATCTGTCTAGCAACTTTTATTTGTTATTTTTATGAGTAATTAAGTATGAGGATATAGGAATGGAGCAAGATGTTCTTCATCGGTTTACATATTTCTGTATAGTAGGTAGAACTTTAATTTAAATGTTGGAACTGTAATTTCATCTTAACATGACTCAAGGGACTTCATAAAGACTGAATACAGAAATCGGATATAGTTCCATTGTGATTCTAACATCTGTGCAGTAGCCGCCGGGTGTGTTGTGTAGCTCCACATAGTCACATGTAATGTGTTGTGATAGTTTGTCAGACATAAATTGCACTCGCCGGGCTAAATCCTCCAGGGAGAATCCAGCTGGCTGACCAGATTGAAATTGCCGCTATGGTGTTTCCACATTTAAAGTATTTAATGTTAGTTGCACCCATGCACAATCTCGAACTGAAACTGTAAACACAACAGAAATAATCTCGTCCATCTGGTCATGCGCTGTTCAAGATCAGGTTAATCCCAGATTGGCCATTAAGAATTAGTTTATGATTTAGTTTAAAATGGGTTGTAAAAGATTATTTAAATCACACCCTGCCTGAAATAATTGATTTAAAACTGAATTTAAAAGATGTCAATGGCACAAGAGCTAGACCTATACTAATCAAGCACCTATACTGTGACTCCCAGGGGAACTCTTTAGGTGTTTTGCACTTCTTTGAATCTGTGGATTCACACACACACATATACATAAATGTAAAGACACACATATAAATTCACACACATATACCTTCACCCACACACACACCCTCATGAGATCAGTAACAGGAAAATTGGTCTCTCTTTCTGGCCCACTTGGGATTGGCGGAACTGATTAGCATTGCAGGGACAATTAGCACCAGTCTCAATGAGGAGCACTGAAAATAACCTCTTCCTCATCATTTTCAGTCCACTGAAACAGCACACACACAAATTAACTGGATGTGTTTCCTTCAGCCTGGACACAAATAACTTCAATGCTTCGTCAATGTGTCTTCTTCCCTCACAGAGCTTGTGTGGATTCTTTTTGAGTCTGTAAATCTTATCCAGTATGACATTTTTTTTATGTTTAATGTTTCTGTCCATACACTATCAGAAATAAATGTGCAAAAATGGTTGCTATTTTACTAATATGCACCTTTTAGGGGTAAACAAAGTACAGATAAATGCTTTGAAGGGTACTGTCCTGGTGACAGGCTACTGTACCCTTAAAGGTACAATTTTTGCACTCCATCGTGTCTATATAGACGAAAACAGTGAACGATTATTTTTTTTAAAACACTCTGTTGTGTTCCACAGGCTTGAAATTACATGAGTAAATGACAACAAACTTTTCATTCTCTCTTTGAGCACTTACATTTGCTAACAAATGAGTAGCGCTGATAAAAAAAAATATGGTGAAGAAAACGACATTATGAAATGAAAATGACTTTAAAATGCTCCCCACAGTGATTTTGGGTTAGCAGCAAACTGATTGGAGAAGAGCAGAAAGGGGGCAGGGCATGTTAGGAGGTGGGCGGGGCTGTGTGCCAATGAGCCGTGTGACATGCAAGTCAGCAGACATATGGCTTTGCTTAGAGAGGGTGGAGAGAAAAATAAAACAAGAGCAAAGTCACATGGAACATGAGGCTAATGGTTCATGTCCATCGACACACATTCAGAACGGTGACAAAACAAGTATAATATTTGATAAAGGGACAGTTAGTCAGAGTTATGTGACATCTTAATTAAAGTCATGAGGTGCGTGTGTCTGATATGAGGTTTCAGTGGTAGGCCCTATACTTGATTGGATTGTATGTGGAACATTTAATATTCCCTGCTTACTGAAGCTAGCATTCCACAAAACTGAAACCTAAAGAGCAAAGATTAAATTGGTGGACCCCCCCCACCCCACATTTTTCATGCTGACTTTGTGGAGAAACAGACCACACAATTATGAAATGTGTTAAGCAGAGCTGACAATATTACAGTGTATTGTTTGCTGAATGCATAATCATTCAAGCCCAAATATTTAATAAGCAAACATGCAAGGGGCTGTATTTACTTGTGCAACTTTTCAGACTTTATTGCTCTGCCATTTGAATGTGAGGAACTCAAAGTTTCAGTCTCAAAGTCTGTCATGCATCTGACAATTAATAGAAAGTGATTGGATGCCTATTCATTACATTAAACATCAAATTGTTTGGTACCCATGGTGAGATCAACAGGAAATTACATGGTAGACGAAGCAAGGCCACACAAGAAAACATGTCAAAATGACCAAATATAAATCACTACATACATTTAGCCTAAAATTGGGCATTTTCAAGGAATTAAACCCATGACCTTGGTTCCACCAAGTTTAAATGTTAGAGCTGCATGAATGCATACAGATGGCCTTTAGATTAAAGAAAGACTAACAGTCTGCTCCTCAACCTTAACATCATTACAGTTAACAAATGAACTGAGTAACAGCATGCCACAAGAATGAAAAGAAAGCATTATTGTTTGAAACCGGTATGGAGTTCACAGTGTACATCTGGCCTAAATGACTAAAAAGACATGTTAATGGGAAATCCTCCTCTTGGGAACTCCAAATGTGTGGCTCCATGGATTAATGACATGTGTTCACCCCTCTTTATCTGTTTCCTGTTGGCTCACTAACGTGGGTGTAAAGTTGTGTAAAGACCTTTTGAGTCTTCAGTGCTGTCCCGTATTCTTTCTATACATTTCAGAACCACATAATAACTATGACTGATGTGTGTATATAAATCCAAACAAACAAACGTTTTAGAAATGTAATGAACACTGAGAAAATAAAGATATGTGAGGGCTAATAAATCAGATAAATAAATACATAGCCATTAAATATAAATTTGAGATTCATTTATTTTTATTTTACATTGTTACAAAATATTTCTTAAATTTTCTTTAAATTCATCAAAGAATTCTGAAAAAAGTTTCATGATGTCCACAAAAATATTAAGCAAATCAGCATATTAGAATGATTTATGAAGAATCATGTGACACTTAAGACTGGAGTAATGGCTGCTGAAAAGTCAGCGTTGCCACCATAGAAATTAATGGCATTTTTCAGTATATTAAAATAGAAAAAAATCATTTTAAATGGTAATAATATTTCACAATATTTTAGTTTTCAATGTACTTTTGATCAAATAAATGCAGCCTTGTAAGCAATCGAGACTTCTTAATCTTTGTCAACGGTAGGTATATATTTCTGTATACATTTAAATCTGCCTGGAAAGAAACCTCAAAGATTCCAGCCTCTTTCTCTTTCTTTCCCGGCACTGGTGGGAGGTGGAGGTTATAAAGATGTTAGGCCCTCTTATTGAGATGCAGTGTTAGAGGTGCTGGGAGGTTTCAATAAAAAAGTTTAAATTGTATAGGTGAGGCTTCACTTACAGCATTGGAGCTAATTGGCAATAAATGAGTCCATCTGGTTTCATCTGCAGCTTGCAAAAGCAGGAGGGTAAGTGTGTGTGTGTGAAGGAGAGTGAGGAGGCGGAGGTGAGCCCTCTTTTTTTTTAACCCCCCACAAGTACCTAAACACAATGCTTAAGTAGAAATCTAGTGTGTGTGTGTGGGTGTATGTCCACAGAGCGCTGCCCCAGAGTAATCAGTGAGCTTTAGACAAGCCAAGTTACAGTCAACAAAGTTGAGAAAAAAAAAGTCATGAGGGAGCACCACTATGAATAGCCATATGATAGACTATGGAGAGTATGTGATTACCTCAGCGCTTTATGCACTGCACTTTTAAGCAAAGCAAAACAGTGGGGGTGAAAAATGATTGGGAAGGACAGAAAGATTTTTGACGCGAGGAACTAAAGTAAGGAGCGAGCTGTTTCTGATGTGTGCGTGTATGTATGAGGCTGTTTGGGGTTGAGGAGAGACGAGTGAAAGGCATGTGTGTCCTGGGCTTGTCGTAGATTGCCGGTTATTTTCTTTACCCGGGCAGCTCAATCATGCTCCGTGTGTTTGCGCAGCTTGTTAATCAACACGAGTGTGATTAGCCCTGAGCCAGGCTGATCAAACCCTGCCGAGCGCAGCCAAGGCCAACCCCATCACTCCCTCCACTCACGCACCCACCCACACCCCCACACCCACCAAACAGGCTTCATCCATCCCAGAAACCTCCTACTAACTGACTGATTTCTTTGTGCATTTGCAAGATTCTCCTTTCCATCGCCCTGCTCCACCTTGAGGAAACCAAAGGAACGAGCACCTACAGTAGATCCATTCTTGGGGTTTGGCATTAGTCTTTGCACTTACAGGAATATTCTGGATCATATATAAGTTAAGACCAGTCAATACCATTGGTGGGAAAATGTTGATTACCTTAAAAAAAACAAAAAAACATTTCAACTCATCCTTTGTTTTCTCAAAGAAATAAATACAAAGGTTACAATGATGCACTCACAATGGAAGTGAGTGGGGCCAATTTTTGGATGACTTAAAGGCAGAAATGTGAAGCTTAACTTAAATTTAGTTTTCTGTTAACATGTATTATAGTCATTTTAGGGTTTCATAGGGTTTATATGTTGTCATCTCAAAAAATATTTAAAATTGGACATATATTAACACAGAAAAGGTTAGTAAGCGATGTAATGATTCTAGTAATGCTAGAAATATGTCATTTATGTCTTGTGGTGGCTGTACTATTGAAATGGTGAGCATTTTAAAATTTACAGATTGGCCCTATTGACTTCCATTGTAACCCAGATTTTGACTTTCTATAAAAGGAAAAGGAGGGCCAAGCGGAAATGAGTGCTGTTGACTGAACCCAGAGGCGGACAAAGTACTCAACTCTATTACTTGAGTAAGTACAATATTTGTCTTTCAAATGTAGTGAAGTTAAAGTCATAAGTTCCCAGAAAAAATAATACTCAAGTAAAGTACAGATACTCAAGAAGTGTACTTAAGTACAATACTCAAGTAAATGTACTTAGTTACTGTCCGCCTCTGACTGAACCCGATATATTCCTTTAATTAATGACAAACAGCTTGTGTTCCTCTCACACACTCACACACACACTTGTTCATTATCTCTTGTTGATAAGGAGTGGACATAAGGCACAAGAGAGCAAAGGTGTTGCTTTCCCTTAATTTTTCATAAACAAAGCTAAACGTCATGAGAGAACTAATTTTTGTTTTGCATCCACTCTGTGGTGGAACATTTTAAACCTGGTTAACTTTTTTGGGAAAAAGTCTATCAAAGATCCACCAAACATAGTTTCATTGCCTGGTTTCACACTAGTTTGTGAGAGGTGTTATATTGAACCAGAAGGGAATGAGTGAGCTCCATCTGCATAAGCTGTGACAAACCGATGGTAATTAGCTGTAAGACGTTAGTAGATGGTGGCACAGGTTAAGAAGAGTGTCTGCTCATTAGGAGAGATGGAGAGATCAGGAAAGTGATGGCTCAGTGGGGGATACAGGATGAGCGGATATAGAATAAGCTAAAGAAAGATGTGAGTGAAATAGGTAATGACACCTGTATTTGCTCACATGCTTGCTTTTCATTCTCTTTCATGTGTGACTTACTTTCTTGAATTATTTCAACTTGTCTAAAACAGCCAGCAACATACACTGAACAAGCCTTTATTCCCTCAGCTTACTCTGGAGAGTTTCACACACGATAAAACCTCTTGTGCAGAAGACAATTGCTGTATTTACTCTTTGTCACGAACATCCTAACAGACATCCTCTTTGAGTCCTACCTATTGAAATGGGTGACAAAAGAGGGAAGAGACAGCATGGAAAAGTGCCCAAACCTGCTAAGGGTATCTGTTTTCCTCCGCCTGCACAAGGGAGAACAGCCGGACGCTGTGTTTGGGTGCGTTCTGATAGCGGCGCTTATCGAGCCCCGTCTCTCTCTCTTCCTCCTTCCTCCTCTCCTTCTGTCTTCCGACCTCCGCCTCGAGAGGAAGGCGCTTATGTCATGCCGATTCCCCGGGCCTTGTGGGAGAAAGAAATGAAAGCAATACATTGAGAGAGAAGTGGGAAAAGGTGCATTCATGGTGATTTACAAAATACAGATTGCTGACAAGAATCCTCATTCTGGCTTCTTGCTTAAATGGATAATTCACCAAAAAAATAATAATACTTTCATTAATTATTCACCTGTGTGTCATTTCAAACCTTCTTCTGCAGAACACAAAAGAAGATATTTCTAAGAAAGAAGAATTAACAACTTTTTTTTTTTTGGAGGAAAAAAACACTTTTTTTTTATTGTCTTTTTAAGCAAAAAAACGAAAGTAAGTAATACAGGTTTGGAATGACATTAGGGTGAATAAATGATGACAGGCTTATCTTTTTCGGGTGAACTGTGTGAAGTGATTTTACAAACTAAAAGCAGCAGAGGAATATTAAACCTGGCAATTCTTGTTTCTTCTTCTTCAAAAAAGGCAACTGCAAGGAAGAAATAAGAATGGTGCCAAAGAAGAGAAGTCTTCCAGGGTCTGTGAGAGGAAATGAGCATTGTAACTGAATGCTGCGTGGTGTTGAGGCCTGAGGGCACAACTATAAACCTCATATCCAGGAAAAAGAAGCTCCCTCTCTCTTTATTTCTCTCACATCCTCTCCTCTCCATCTCCCTTCCTCATCTCTCTCCTACACAACTAGCATTCGGGTTTGTCCTACTACTATCGCTAACCCCCCCTTCCCCCCAACAGGAAATGAAATCCATTTTAAAATAATTTGGAAAACCACAGGGGCTTCAGACCAGGAAATAATCAGCGTGGGAGAGAGAGAGAGACAAGTGAGAGAGATAGAACGCTGTGGATGGATACAGGACAGAGATGCTCCATGATTTCAGATTTGTCTGCTCTCCCCCTCACACTCCGACTCTTTCTCTCCCTTCTGTGTCTCCTCTATTACCATCCCTCAACGGAAACTGGATAGTACACAGTGGGTGGCCAGTCCTGGACCTGGATCTCCCTTTGCCTTGCCACCCTGACCCCGTTCTGACCTTCAGTAAAAAGTGCCACCTAGGGGGCGCTGTCCTCTTATCACGACACTGATAAGATCTGGTCTGACATTTCTTTGGTGCAGTATCTTAAAGGCTGCCACTGAAGTCAAATGGCCAAAATCCCACCTTTTCATTATTCTGCTTTCGCCAGTGAGGCTCTCACTCTCCCTGGACAGTCTGAAGGCAGTAAAGATGAGAAATCAGACACCTCAGATGAGAACTTGTCCGTATAAAAACCACCCTTGAGAAGATAAAAAATAAATGTGTTGAATAATGATGCTGAAAGTGTAGTATACATACATATTTGTATTACATGACATTTACATCTATGCATGTTTTTATGTTAAAGTAAATGTCAATGTGAAATACCATTCATGCATGATTGGACATGTTGCAGAGTAAAAAGGTTTGGATCAGTAAGATTTTTTTATTTTAAAGAAATTACGTATTTCATTCAGCAAAGGTGCATTCAATTGATCAAAAGTGACAGTAAAGACATTTATATTTCTACAAAAGTTCTTTTAAACTTCCTAATGATCAGTTTCCACAAAAATATTAAGCAGCACAACCGTTTTCAACACTGATGAAATGAAACTGGACTAAATTACAGCAGGAATAAATTACATTTTAAAATATATTAAAATAGGAAATGTAATAATTGTAATAATTTTACGATATTAATGTTTTTACTGTATTTTTGATCAAGTAAATGCAGCCATGGTGACCATAAGCGACATTTAAAAGTCCTACCAACCCCAAACTTTTGAATGGTAGTGTATGGTGCATTTAATATTGGAATTATCGCATTTATGAGCTAAATGCACATGAACATCACCATAACCAGTAAGCAAACTTTTTTCTTAAGACTTAAAGGGGTCATATGATGTTGCTAAAAAGAACATTATTTTGTGTATTTGGTGTAATGAAATGTGTTTATGCGGTTTAAGGTTCAAAAAACACATTATTTTCCCACATACTGTACATTATTGTTTCTCCTCTATGCCCTGCCTTTCTGAAACGCGTCGATTTTTACAAAGCTCATCGATCTGAAAAGCGAGGTGTGCTCTGATTGGCCAGCTATCCAGTGCGTTGTGATTGGCCGAATACCTCAAGCGTGTGACAGAAATGTTACGCCCCTACCATAAACGGCGCGGCCGGCGGATTCGACAAAGGAGCGTCCGGCGGGCTTGCGGCAACCACATGTGTCGACCCCGGGCTGGACTCCTCTTTGTCCACGGTGAAAGCCGATCCGGCGATCCACAGCGCAAAGTTGATGTATTTCCTCAGCAACCAG
>NW_015542332.1:191965-205198 GCF_001515605.1 Sinocyclocheilus anshuiensis | reverse complement strand
TCCACAGCGCAAAGTTGATGTATTTCCTCAGCGACCAGCACGGATCAGCTCTAGGCATGACGAAGCGGATATCGTCCTCTTTTGGAAGGCCAAACAAAGTAGTGTCGCTTTCACAACGAAACACACAGTGCCTTCACGACATTGCGGCAACAACAATACTACAGCGAGAATAAAAGTTACGCCTTCTTTCTTTGCGTGAACATTTGGGCGGCGTTATGCAAATCTTCCCACATCGTGACGTAGATATGTGGGGGCGTGTTAGAGCGAGCCGTTTTAGGTAGGTGTGGCTGACTCTTAACTTTTATAAAGAATATCTCTTTGGATTTGAGACTTTAGTCTTTGCAACTTTACAGGTCTTCTTTATGCACCAAGAGCTTGTAACACTCCAAAGAGAAAGGAAAAATTGAAATCGCATCACATGACCCCTTTAACAGCGATGAAGCTTGCCAGAAAAATACTACAAAGCCGACCTGTGACCAAACTACATTTCCCATAATTCTCTGTGGCAGGCACTGGCAGCTCAAGATTAATATAATACATACATAAAAAATTTGATCACACACCTAATTCAATTTGAATACACATCAACTCTTAATTAGGAACTTAAAAGGAGGATGTAAATGTGTATATAAAAAGTAAATATGGTCATTTTTTTATGTTGATTTAAAATGTAATCTCTAAAACAATGAATAGTGTCATTTCCCTCACAGTTATCATTTCCACAAGCTGTTGAACTAATTTTTAAAGGCCTTGATATATGCTTTCGTGTGCTTTTTGCAATTGAGTATTCTTGGACCGCAGAAATACAAATTTTCCCCTGCTATAAAATGGGCACGTTAAAGAGAAACGACCCAGAACAGATCATTTTCCAGGTGTGTTTAGTACCGGCTAATTTACTACAAAAGCTGAGTGTGTCTCAATCTGCTCCAGTGGTTGCCTGCCGCTGCCTCCTGGTGGTTAAAATCATGCAACCTCAAAGTCGTATCTGCCAGCATCTACTTTTGTTTTTCAAATGAATTTATCAGGGAATAATAAGATAGATCAGATATAGATCAGATAGATTGATAAAAAATCCTAACAAATAGCAATGAGCCTGTAAAAACAAACAATGATGAGGTTGTGGTATGAAAAAATGATCCACTGATTTATAATGAATTTGCGCGTTTCATATAGGCTACAGCATGACTAACTTCAACCGTGATCTACAAACCTACAATCCAGCAGAGACAAAGTCGTGCTCCACTTAGGCCTGTTCAGACATTCAGATAGGGTCTTAGGCAAGACACACCAACAAATCTCCCAAAGCAGTCCACTACCAGTTTGCTTCAAAAAAATGTGAACAGGAATTTCACTGTAATCATGTCCTCGTTACTACATATTGTGAAAGAAAGTGGACTAGATTGCAAAAAACAAAGTCGCTTTTGTATTGCGAGTCTCAATCAGGAGGAAAAACCCCCAGAGAACGTTCACTCATCAATCAATGTATGGCATTAGTGATGTGTACTGTTCTGATTAAAGCCCACCACAGAGAGGTGTGACAGTGTGTGTGCTCCAGTCTTCCTAAATCTCTGTCATCATCACGGGCCCTAATCTCAGATGACTGAAGCGCCCAGGGTTGCCAGGTTTTCACAAGAAAACCCTCCCAATCGCGTTTCCAGGGGGTAAAAATCGCGTTTCGGGGGGTAAAATACACGTTTTTTGGCGGGGTTCCCCTGCTAAAATTCGCATTCCAGGGGATAAATATTACCCGCGGACATGAAACACAACCCGCGGCAACAGTGTTAAAGTAGCCCAATTCCGCGGGAAAATCGCGGACTTGGCAACAAGCGCCAGCCCTTGCTCACTAACCTTTGAGAGACTGATTGCTTTGATGAATTCCACAAACATTAATGCATTTCCAAATAGGAAAACTATACAATAAAAAATAAGGAAAGAAGGAAAGAATAACCCTTTTGTACACAACATAATATATAGTGTACAACTTAGAGTATCATACTCTATATACAAGCCAGCATACAATACATTGTAGAATTATATAGTACAATATTGGCAGTTTCATAGGTAGTTGTCTACAAATATGTACAGTGTAAATGTGTTTCTTTTCCTGTGTTAATTGCTATATTTACATTCTGAATTTTATTTTTCCTTTATATCCTAATCAGTCTACTTTGCACTATTGAATGTTGCATTAAGTAAAGATTTTACAGGCAAATAATAAGATGGATAAGATGGTTCCAGACCGATAAATGTAAAATAGGTAAAATGCAGTTAAATTATTTAAAATGTATTCAGTTCAAAAATAATATTCCACAATTTTATGCTGCATCTTGCATATTTATACTGCATTTCATGAAAAAAATATGAATAATAATTATGCATTATATTGAAAGTAACAATAATGCATTATATTGATACCAATAATAATCATAAACTATTTTAATATAAATATATAATTGATATTAAATATAATAATTATAATAAACTATAATTAATTAAACTATAATTATAAATAATAAATATTTTATACTCATGTCTGTTGTAGAGTGATATAGTCCTTATAAAGAAGCATTCAAATTGAAATGCCAAATTTAGCCTGCTGTGATATTGTGTAATTGAAAACAAAATTTTGCCAGTGTATATTTTTGCATTTGACCTCCTAAACAAACACAAATATGTAATATTCACAGCAAAATGTGTCAAATGAGAATGAATCATTGCTAGAACCTACATTTCTAACTCACTGGTGTTTTTACATAGATTTTTCATTTGTTAATTTGCGTGGCTCCTGTATTAGGAAACCTTCCTTATGGTATACCAATGCTTTGCCATGAAGGACAAAGAAATTAAATCTCTCTATATATATATGGACTTCACTTCACATAGCTTACTGTCTACTGGAGAACCACATGCTATCATCTGATAAAATTATGTTTTACAAATTAACTGAATCTAATCCCCGCATCTCAGGAGAGCAACTCCAGAGGGAAAATCCAAGCACCAAAAGACTTTTCCACTAATGTCAGTTTGTAAGTCACTTTTTCAACTTTGAATTCATACATGTGTGAATGACATCTAATGTGTGTGCGCCATGTACGATGTGTCACCACGGCGCGTGACGCACCCCAGGATTAGACAGTTCCAGCATGGAGGGGCTTGATTGATGAGCCCATTCCAAATGTTTTCGCGTCCAAGTCAGTGGGAGTTTGAGTTGCCTTTGTGCATCTTAATACCAAACAAAACATTAGCGTCGGATTCCCAGGGCTGGCTGCCTCTCACTGGATTTCATTAGTCACCCCTCCACAGCACACAAATGCGCTGCATGGCTCCGGGACATGGAGAAGAGAGAGAGGCAGAGAGGGAGAGGAAGGGCAGGGGGCCATTAAGGGATCATCATCTCATCCGAGCTTCCCTACTGCTAAGGATCAGAGTGTTAGAGGAGAAAAAAAGAGAGAAAATGTCCTTATTCTTCAGTAATTTCTGATCAGCTCTGTTGCTCACTGCGACACCTCATGAATCTGAACCAAAATGTAGATACACATTAAATAATTATGTTTTTTTCCTAAGCCCTCAGTTGCTATTTGCTTATTTAATTTCATGTTTTTGCAGCGCAGAGACCCCCAAGATTCAGCTCAGCCATCTAATAGCTATATTTAAACGATCCCTGCCACATACCCGACCGGCTCCATCAGGAGAAACACTGATCTCATTCCCTTGATGCAATTACACCCCCACATCTGCAGGGGGCTCCCTCCTCCCATTGGCATGGGGCTTTCAAGGGGCCCTGGTGCTCCTGATTCACGGTTAATCAATCATGGTGCCTGGGTAATGACGCCCCACTGCTCCCCTAATGTCTTCTGGCGGGAGCCTCTGCCGCTGGCATTGAGCTCACGCAGGCACACATATGGCCGCTCTGAGTGAGTGACAGGACCCCTTTTGCGTGTATGGCACCCCACGCAACGGAAGCCATCAGCTCCGCACATAGACACGCGTGCTGACAACCACACACACGCGCCTCAGGCGAGGAGGAGAGCGACTGGAGAGAGGGAGAAAACAGGGGAGAAGTGCCGCTTGGCCAATCTTCTCACGCCAAAGTGAACTGTCAAGAACAAAGCAAGTAGGGCAATGTGATATTTTTCAAAGCATCTTGGGATGGGGAGTATTTGGAGGCCTGTGACGCATGGTTGTGCGACACTCAGAATTGAATTTAGAATGTCTTTTGTGAGTTCTACTTACATTCATGAACTTGAATTGTACTGGAAATGAGGTAGCAAACGGGATGCAGAATTGCATTTCAGATTTGAATGTAAGGAAGTAGATTTAAAATGCGATTTTTAGGTCGAAAAGCAAAGCTTTTCAAAGCAAACATTAAAGATTGTCTTGAAAGCTTAAAGTTTTAAACTTTTCAAAGTTTAAAAAGGCCTTGAAGTTTGACAGTTTATAGGCCTTATGGGCAGTTTTCTGCATTACTAATAATAAGGAATATTACTTGAGCACCAAATCAGCATATTAGAATGATTTCTGTAGCACTGCTCACACAGATGTCCCTTTTAAAACAAGTCGATTTCTGATGGTCAACACAGTAAACCAACCAACACAAGCACAATCTATAAAGGGAGCTTTTTTGATCTCATGCGACACTCCTGCTTGCGTAGATTCCTATTGAAATTACTGTATTTTGTTTCACCAAACACTGGTAAATGTGACTACACCTTAAGAGACTTCTTATCTTATCGACCCCAAACTTTTGAACAGTAGTGTACAGTATAAACTAAATTTATACCAGTCAACATTTGAAATGGATCAAAACCTTTCATCAAAGTTGTCCTAAAACCAAAAAAGCATTCTTGTCTTAGGTCTAACTTTTTTGATCCACTTCAAATGTTGACTACTGTAGTTAAACAACACACTACCAAGAATGCAGTACCTGCATTGAATGAGCTACATATATATAATGAAGTAGGCTACTTATAATTGTTTTCATTTTGAATCTTTCCTTTTGTTTCATGTACTTATAAAGGGTTACTATATAAACACTCTCAGAAATAAAGGTACAAAAACTGTCACTGGGGCGGTACCTTTTCAAAAGATTCACCTTTGTACCTAAAGGGTCAATATTGGTACCTTAAAGGTACATATTAGTACCTAAAAGGTACTAACCCTAGTGACAGCTTTTGTACCTTTATTTCTGAGAGTGTATAGTAACTTTATCAAAAGTCTGCAGTTCAACCTGCTTCTTATTTGTCATTCCTAGATTTCATTATTCATATTTATTCTTTGCCAGATCAATTTTACTTGATAAACTTAGCACATATGGCTCTAACATCTTTTGGATGGGTTTCTAAAAGGCCCTTGTCAAAAGCCAAAAAAGACAAGAAGGTAAAAAAAGATTAAAGATTTAAAAAGCACATATTCATTAAATCTATCCTGTCAGAGGTCTGTGTCCGCATGTACAGTCACAGCCATTGTGGACTGGCTTATACGGGTGGCCCATTCAATCTGTTTGTATGAAGAGGTGCTCCTCAGGCTCTAAGCATTTGTATGCAGTATATAGAGTGGCAGAGGCCCATCTGTGCAGCCTAAAACCATCCTAATTTATGTTTCACACCTCTTGCTGCCGCCACACTTTGCATCTCATAGCACATACTATCTCTCTCTCTCTCCCTCCGTCTCTCTTTTCAGTGGCAGTGACAGTGAAGTTGCTTTGGCTGTTAAAGAGCAATCCATCATCTGTTTAGAGCTTCATCAACATTGTGTACATAGCAGTGCTAAAACAGAGAGGATTTATGTTGTTCAGACAGAAGCTTTTTCCAGTGCCATATGGATGAGGTATAAAATCACAAAAACCAATTAAAAGGAATAACATGCATGCATTAGGTTGTGAAAGCTGAGACAACAAAAGATCACATTAGCTCTTACATGAGCTGGTGCTCACAGTATCAGACTACAATCGGTTTCAAACCTTTTACAAAACCAATTCTTCATTTTTTTTCATGGTATGAAAGTCTTGCCTTTTGCTCTATGCTTTTGAATTATTTCATTTTATTGTATTTTACTTGCATTACCTCTTTCTATCAAGAGATGGATTACCAAGACTCTAAAATAGAACTGAGCCCTTACAAGAAACTGCTGTGGTACTTTACCATGGTACTGTACTTCTATGTGCATATACTTCAGAAGAAAATAACAGTATTGTATCATGTTCAGAAATCACGATAATAAAATTATTTAAAATTAAATAATACATTTATGTTATTTTTATTATTTATTTTTACTATTAATAAATGTAAAGCAATACATGCTGGATTTCACTATTTAGTACAAGTTGACAAAATTTGGTCAAACATTTGCAAAAAAAAAAAAAACATTGGGATGCACCATTGTTAAAATTCTGTAAGCTGATCATGCTATGGCTGAGTACTGATAAATGGTGGATATTAAAAATAAATAAAAATAAAATAGTGAAACTGTTTATTCAATTTAATACAATTTTAGGCATCACAACTTTATAATGTACAGTATAAAAAAACTTATATTCATTACATTACATTAGTGTTTTTAAAGATTAACTTAGTGTGTTAAACGTAGTGTTACATTACAGCAAATGTAATCTAAATGTAAAATATGAAAAACATTAGAGCATACAAAATTAAATATCCAAAACTGGCCAATAACTGATATGGTAGCCTACTGATATATTGTCCATCCCCAAATATAATAAATTGACAGCGATTATGAACATTAAAGCAAGCCTGCAGATAGAAGTATGACATATGATGATGTACTGTCAATCTACAGGAAGCTGATTAGAGAAAAGCAATACCAATGGTCACTGGAAGCTTCTAAACACTGCAAACTTAATAAATTACCATTACTCAATAAATGAAGCCCTCATCTGCGATCTTCAACTCACAACACAGCTAGTTGACTCAATTAATGTTCCTTCCCCCTCTCCTCTGGTGTCGACTGAAAGCAATTCAACTAGGAGCTTCCTTCCTTCAATGTTCCATGAAATTGGGCCAGATTGTCGTGTCACGTTAATTAATGTAATCCTCGTTGCATTGAAAGAGCGTCAAGTTAATAATTAGATCTGCTTTGATGACAATACTGTATATTTTAGCAAAGCTTAATAAATCTTATCTGAGACTAAGAAAGGTGTGGAAGCGACTCAGCAGAGTGACAACACTCTTATGCAAAATTGTATGTAGCGTTTCATACGTTGTTGTCTCTTGAACATGTGTAACCTACTAAATTGAATAAATTGTGTAAATCTGGTTCACATACCTTTCCAGTTTAAAGACAGAACATCTCGTCATAAATCATGGTTTAAAAGATCACAGGATTTGATCTGGGAATTGGTTACACCTCACGAGCGACCTTTTTATTAACTTTCTATCGCCATCTGCTGGCGAGAACAGAAAATCGACACAATATAAGAGCAGTGGTATTTTACATTTAAGTGTTATGTTGTTGGATGTAATAACTGAAATTTAAAATATCAGCAGTGATCAAAACATTAATATTTTTGCATTAATTAACTATTTCTAATATTTGCAGTCTGAAACTTTTCATATTCATCTTTGTAGCTCCAGCAAAGCATGACACTGCTAGCAATGCAAAGGTCATGGGGGTTGACTCCCAGAAAATGCATTAACTGAAAAAAATAAAATAAAAAATCATAAATGCAATATAATTCATTTTGGATAAAAGCATCTGCCAAAAGAATATACTGAATGCAAGTTGTAAAAAATTGATATAATCTCAATATTTGATATGGATTTCATTATAACAGGCTATAATACGTTTATACAATGTGATTTAATATTCTTGGCTTACTCACTGCGTATTGACCTTAAAAATGCTTCTCTAATTTCTTAACTATCTTCAGCGTTATAGATAATATACAATGTAGATTATTATACATTTTATAGACTTTTAAACAAGACAAAATGGTAAATTTTCCATTTCATTAAATTTGAGAAAAAAAAACTATATACCAGTGTTGTATCTGTGTGTGTGAAATCTCATTTTGAATGCTAGTTGGCGGTCTTGCATCATTGAATGATCTGCACACTGATGCAAGTATTAAAATGGGATGTTTTTAATTTTTTTTAATTAAAGAAGCCACTAATCTTACAAAAATATTTATATTGCTATACAAAGAACAAATGGTATAATACAAGGAAAAAAAGCCAAAAACAAGACACCCAACAGAATGCTGTAAAATTTAGAGCTTTAATTAGACATTTGTTAACATTGATAGCTTTTAGCTGCTTGTGAAAGTAAGAGAACAGAAAAAGACAACAAAGAACAAGGAAACTGAACAGAACAACAGTGAACAAGAACTTTAGCATTCAACCCTTTACGCAAGCTCCTCCTCTCCCTCTTCTTCGAATTCTCCCTCCTCTTCGGCAGTGGCATCTTGGTACTGCTGGTACTCAGACACCAAGTCATTCATGTTGCTCTCGGCCTCTGTGAACTCCATCTCATCCATTCCCTCACCCGTGTACCAATGCAAGAAGGCCTTGCGCCTGAACATAGCAGTGAACTGCTCGGAGATGCGCTTGAACAGCTCCTGGATGGCAGTGCTGTTGCCGATGAAAGTGGCTGCCATTTTGAGACCTCGAGGCGGGATGTCGCACACAGCGGTCTTGACGTTGTTGGGGATCCACTCCACAAAATAGCTGCTGTTCTTGTTCTGGACATTCAGCATCTGCTCATCCACTTCCTTCATAGACATGCGGCCTCGGAAAACAGCAGCAACGGTGAGATAGCGGCCGTGGCGGGGGTCACAAGCAGCCATCATGTTCTTGGCATCGAACATCTGCTGGGTGAGCTCGGGCACCGTAAGAGCCCGGTATTGCTGGCTCCCCCTGCTGGTGAGAGGGGCGAAGCCTGGCATGAAGAAATGCAGACGAGGGAAAGGTACCATGTTGACAGCCAGCTTGCGCAGATCAGCATTGAGCTGACCGGGGAAGCGCAGACAGGTGGTGACCCCGCTCATTGTGGCAGACACGAGGTGGTTGAGATCACCGTAGGTGGGAGTAGTGAGTTTGAGCGTACGGAAGCAAATGTCATACAGCGCCTCGTTGTCGATGCAATACGTTTCATCTGTGTTCTCCACCAGCTGATGGACGGACAGTGTGGCGTTGTAAGGCTCCACAACAGTGTCTGAGACTTTGGGTGAGGGCACCACGCTGAAGGTGTTCATGATGCGGTCTGGGTACTCCTCACGGATTTTGCTGATGAGGAGCGTGCCCATGCCTGACCCAGTGCCGCCTCCAAGGGAGTGTGTGAGCTGGAAGCCTTGCAGGCAATCACAGCTTTCCGCTTCCTTACGGACCACATCGAGAACGGAGTCTACAAGCTCAGCGCCTTCTGTGTAGTGACCCTTGGCCCAGTTGTTTCCCGCACCACTCTGACCTATGTTTGAAGAAGTCCAGATCATACCAGGCTCATATTGCTCTAGAATTTACCATTCAATTAAATGACATATTAAACCAGACTTACCAAAGACAAAGTTATCCGGTCGGAAGACCTGCCCAAATGGTCCAGATCTCACTGAATCCATGGTTCCAGGCTCCAGGTCCACAAGAACAGCACGGGGTACATACTTTCCACCTGTTACAGAAAACAGCCATTCCCAAACTTAAAAAATACCTTATTTTCAAGGTATTTGTGTTTTATTATACTGCAAATGCAAACTGACCAGTGGCTTCGTTGTAGTACACATTAATCCGCTCCAACTGCAGATCACTGTCTCCATGGTAAGTTCCCGTCGGGTCAATTCCGTGCTCATCACTA
Organism: Sinocyclocheilus anshuiensis; assembly: GCF_001515605.1. Taxonomy (NCBI): domain Eukaryota; kingdom Metazoa; phylum Chordata; class Actinopteri; order Cypriniformes; family Cyprinidae; genus Sinocyclocheilus; species Sinocyclocheilus anshuiensis. The sequence continues at coordinate 195,397 of NW_015542332.1, read as the reverse complement.
ATCACCTCCCAAAACTGAAGGAAAAGGAGTCAATATTAACGTAAAATTATCACTTTGTTTAAAATATCGAAAATCTTCAAAAATACGTTTAAATAATGTCCTTTTGCACTGTTGTCATGGCAACTCGCTAAGTTAACGTACACACAAGTTTACAGAGGAATAAAACCAAACGATGGACATCTATAACGAGTCAGATCGCTAGTTACACTTATATGTAATTTTCCTCAAGAAAAAGCACATGTAAGTTAAATAACTAGTCAACTGAAATTGGTTATTTTAAAATAATAACTACACAACATACAAACTATGCCCCTCGAGTCCAGGCTTTTTTGGGATGGTATCGTAATCAATACCCTTATCACTCACTTTGGCACCGATTTGGTTTCCACATTGACCAGCTTGCAGGTGAACAATTTCCCTCATGTTGAATTGTTACGGGGAAAAAAGCACTTTTTGTTCAAAAACAAATGTAACGTTACTGAATTCTCTTCCACCGCGCGTCGACTAAACTGCAAAGCACAGCAACGGTTTCCAGTTTTAAATAATGCCAGCCTTCGCATTCAAACACAGGTGGATGTACGAGACGTCAATCATTCTTTGTCCGCTTTTGATTGGTTGAGGTGCACGCGCTCTCATGACGCTTTTGCGTTTGATTGGATTAGAGATGTTTTAATCTGTTGTCAATGGTTACAGCGCCGAGAGATTTCCCAGAAACCGTTTTGTATTGGTAACCAGATACGCATATAGAACAGCTTTTATTATTGAATAGACCTCACTATTTTCTCATTGAGAATCATGTTACCAAGCACCACCTTCAGCAAACAGTGCATGGCATGTTTGGACTTGTTGAGTATAATTGTGTTGGTACATTACATTGAATGCGTTTGCTTAAGTTCTGCACAGGAGTTTCTAGCACTTGACAGTATTTAATTTTCAAATAAATGACCATAAAGAGAAAGAATTTGAACATTGATTACATGCATACTTAGGCTACGAGGCAGATACTCTTTTATAAACCATTTTTACCATTTATTCCGGGTACGTTTGCATTGCTGTTCTGAACAACAATATTATTAATTATTAAAAATAATATTAAAAACTGTAATCAATTTGACATTTGCTTATTTTTAAGTTCAGGCATGCCAGCTCAAATGGCAATGATAAAAGGTAATTAATCGAAGGAAGCTGCATTTGCTGGTATTTGAAATGTACATGTAAAGCATCAGTGATATGTCATGGCTGGGGGAGTTGCTTGTAAAGACATGCACTTGAAAAACTCAAATGTGAAAAATCAAACTACTTATTAAACATCCGTGGCTGACATTTAGAAACCAAAAGGGTCCATTTTCCTTTTCAGACTGTTATAGTAGTGCATATTGTTGAGCTTGTTCATGGAAATAATAACTATTTTTATGCTTGATTTTATGGAGTCATGCAGTAAACAGTTGAGAATCATGCAGGACTCCAAATACCTCTTTATTTCCAATTCATGTTTGCCTCATGTCTCCCGAGTTCATGAGAAAACATAACTTTTTTACAAAGTGGTGATTTTGAATGATTTCAAAACAATGTAATTTGAATGAAATGAACGATTTTTAGGGGGAAAAAAACATAAGCCTGAATGTCCACCTCTAAAGCTTTGGTCACAGAAACCCTAAATTACCCACAGATTTGCAAAAATGTAAAATAGTAACAAATATGCCATGATAGTGTGTTGCCTTCTGAAAATAAGTCATCTTCTTGACACTCACCTTTCTCAACTCAACTCAACTCTTTTTTTTTTTTCCTGTAGGCCTAGTGCAAGCAACACTGTAGCCCACATCTCAACATTGTTTAAGATGTCTGTGCTTTTCAAAGAGAGCTCACAAAAAATGTGAAGGTGCTGGAATAGGTTTTTGTATTTTCTGAATAAGAGTAAACTAGTTGACCCATTCTGATAATGATCTATAGCTGTTGATGAAAATAACAACTGAATGAGAGCATGAGAAAGTAGTTATAGTACCCTGTGGCTTTGAAATTAATATCTTTGACCCTGTTTCAGCACCTTATTTAATTTGACACAAACTTGTCAATATAGACCGGCACAGACAGAAACACACACATATTCACAAATATACACACAAATGCTAAAAAACATAATTACTCAAAAAGTACTTAAATAGTTAATTATTTCTTGCTGATGGAAGATTTCTCAAATTTCTAATAGAGCAAAGTATTTGGGAAGGCCTAAATTGTAGTACTGAGCACAAGTGGGATGCGTGGCATCGATTCATTATTTATGAGTATCACAGGTGTCATACATCCTTAGAGGGGATTCAGTTCATGCATGCTATGACAGAAGCACACGTAGGCTGAGCAAGCACAAAACGAAATAGGATTAATGACGAAGGCAGAATGAATTTCCACAGCAGGATGTATTGTTGCATTATGCCGGTTGTTGCTGGTAGTTGATGTACAACATTCAACATACTTTGTAATAATCAAATCTGCTTATCAGCATTTTGTCAGATCACAAAAAAGGCCAAAAGCATGTTTTAGACCAAGGGATCCAAAATGTTATGACATGTAAGAGGATAGTTTAAACCTTCATACATAACACTGATTAAATACTGTTTTAGTTGTCAAGACTACGTGACTATGTAAGTGCAAAAGAGCAATGCTATCAACTATTAAACATGATACCCTCAAACCAACTGTTCCAAAGTTTGGGGTCAGTAAGATTTTTTATTTTTTTTTAATTAAATGAATGCTTTTTTCTTCTGCAAGCATGCATTAAATTAAATTGATCAAAAGGGACAGTGAAGACATTTTGACTGCAAAAGATTTCTGTTTCAAATGAATGCTGTTCTTTTGAGCTCTATTCATCAAATAATCCAGAAAATGGTTTTCTTTCAATATTCAACTTTGATAATAATAAGGAAACATTTATTGAGCAGCTAGAATGATTTCTGAAGGATCAGGTGATACTGAAGACTGGAGTAATGGCTGAAAAAACAGCTTTGCCATCTCAGGAATGAATTAAATATTAAAATATATTAAAACAGAAAACCATTGTTTTAAATTGTAATAATATTTCACAATATTACTGTACTATGTTTTTGATCAAATAAATGAAGACTTAGTGAGCACAGAAGATATTCAAAAACATTAACAGTTCTTACCAACCCCAAGCTTTTAGTGTATTTTCAAGATATTAAGTGTTAATGTTTTTTTTTTTTGTATTAATGCATGTCCTCTGCTCAATATTCAGCAGCACTCATCGAAACTAGGACACTGATGTGTGAATGAGGTACTCCCTCAGGGATGGGGAAAGTCTGAACTTGAGAGGCTATGTATACTGTATGCGCGTGTGTGTGTGTGCGCGCGTTTTTGTGACATATGAGGACACAAATTTGTATAATGACATGGGTATGACATAGGTATTACAAGGAG
>NW_015542332.1:191024-191921 GCF_001515605.1 Sinocyclocheilus anshuiensis | reverse complement strand
GGTATTACAAGGAGAAGGTGACTTATGAGGACATTACCCCATGTCCCCATTGTTCAAAACGCTTATAAATCATACAGAGTTAGTTTTTTTGAGAAAGTATAAATGCAGAAAGTTTCCCTTAAGGGGTAGGTTTAGGTGTAGGGTTGGTGTAGAAAATACAGTTTGTACAGTATAAAAACCATTACGCCTATGGAATGTCCCCACAATTCACAAAAACAAACCTGTGTGTGTGTGTATGTGTGTGTGTAAGTAAGGCAAAACTATGCACTGTATTATTGATTAACACTCAAGGTGTAACAACACTGGCAGCAGCTGCTTTGCGCGCGCGCGCACTATTAACGCACACACACACACCTCTTTTTGACCAGGGAAAAAAAAAGCTGGACAGGAACTTTGAATAGGCAAATTGGGACATCATGCACACTCAATGTAGCTTATGACCTGAAACTTTATGATTTCACCTTCTTTAGTTTAGTTTAATTTGACACATACTATATTTTAGGCTTGTTTTCCACGCACTCTGGTTTACAGGTCTTTTTTTTATCAAGGCTTTACCCTGTTTTCATTTCCCACCTGTTGCTGGTGATCCCTATGAGGAAAGCTAACCTTGCTGGAAAACATTCTTCACTATCCAAAGCCACAACAAAAACAGCTCTATAGAAACAGCAGTACTGCTATAGAAACTCTCCACACACAGAGGCCTACTTTCAGACTCATACAGTGATACGTCTACTGTATGTACTGTACATTCATGACCAAGGAAACGTAAAACAAAGTTAAAGGGGTCATATGATGCGATTTCAAGTTTTCCTTTCTCTTTAGAGTGTTACAAGCTCTTGGTGCATAAAGAAGATCTGTAAAGTTGCAAAGACTAAAGTCTCAAATCCAAAGAGATAT
>NW_015542332.1:181630-190448 GCF_001515605.1 Sinocyclocheilus anshuiensis | reverse complement strand
TTTTTTGAACATTAAAGCATGTCAACATATTGTGTTACACCAAATACACAAAATAATTATCTTTAAAATAGCATCATATGACCCCTTTAATATTTTTTGTTTGCTCTCCAACATACACATAAACACAAGAAAAACTTTTTGTTCATTCTATGTTCATTTCCTTGTTCTATTGAAGTTGGAACAGACCTAAAACACATTCAAGTCAAAATTATATTAACAAATTCATGGGGCTGAAAACATCCTCAGTGCCTTCCTTGGATATTGTCACTTGACACTCGTTTGCATACTCCTATTTTAAAATGCAATGCTCCTATAATAGTTTTAAAATCAAAATGTGATCTTAAAGACTATTTATATTACCGATGAGGCAGTTTTTACGTTTTTCTTTTTGGCCAACAGGCACCATATTTCTACAAAAACCTCAACCCCAGTAAAGGTATACACATTTCAGTTTAGCAAAGGAGTTTTTGACCTTTATGTTATTCAGGGTGAGTGTTCATGAAGGAGGGCATGTAAAAACGAAGACAAGGGCATCTCATGTTTCGCCCGCAACACAATGTGATGAGATGCTCACGCAACATGACACTTTGTCATTTCAGTTTTGCATTCCCACCCAAGCTCTCTAGGGCTGTGCAAGATAAGCGTTCACATCTAGATGCATATGTCGATGTGCACATTTATGGATGTGTGTGTGTTTGGAAAAGAGATAAAAGAATACACAGACAGAACATTTACATTCGTATCATGTCTTATTCAGTCAAAAATATATTTTGAAATTTTATTAGAATTGATCATCTTTCTATACATAAGTCTCTTTAAGGCTCTTTCTGTACATTATAAGTCACAGTAAAGAAAGGAATACCACCTCAGCAAAGAGTGACAATCAGAACAAAGCAATAAAAAAGCATGAAAAATAAAACAAGCATACTGTCAAAGGGGCAGTTGTGAGTTTTTGTATATGGAATATATTCAGACGATTAACTTCCTGTTAACATACGAATAACATCTTGGATAATTAAAAAAAAAATTGCATTAGTAAAATGCATAAGACCTACTTAATGTTTCTTATTCAGCAGATCACCTCCCAGCAGGTTTGACATTATCCTCGAAGTAGCCAGGGTTGGTAATGTTGCCAGGAGGTTTGTAAAAGGCCACAGTGATAAATTTGCCCTTTCTATCTGATGCTAGGCCGACCCCAACCTGCTCTGTAGACCTCCAGATCATCTGGGTGAAGTTACCTATGCACATATAAAACTGGTTTTCTGACCCACATTTTCATTTATGGATTGTAATGTGATATAACTTTAACTATAATTTGATTGTATTGCCTTTGATATGTAAATTAACATGACCATTTCTTAAATATGTGCTCAATATTTGCCGTTTTATTTTATAGATTTAACTGTTTTAAGCTCTAAGCTCAGCTGATAAACTGATATGAGTGCAAAAAAGCCTACCAGTTCCATTCTGAAAGCCAGGGTTTGCAAAGTTGTACTTTACATTTTCCTTGTACCATGATTCAGCGACCTCTTTTCCTAGAGTTAAAAAAAGTATCAGTTGCTCTATGAAGATTGTAATTATAATATGCTACAATTAAATAGGCTCATTTGGGGGAATAATCAATTTACCTGTTGGAGGCACCATGGTGGACGTCCACTTGTATGACATAGTCTCTCCATAACCTTTGCTGCTGTTCTTTAGGGCATTAATGCTAATCAGATGTGCTGCCCAATCCTGAGCCTCTTTACTGAGGACGGAGCACAGTGACAGAGGCCGTGCTCCATGTTGCCCTCTGTAATCATTTTGAGCTTCAAGGAGAGACTGACAAAACTGGGACAAGTTCTCACCTTCATCACAGGAAAAGAAAGAACTGTGAATCATTGAGAGTGGAAAAAAAGTCTTGGGACTTTCTTACTTCACTTTTTTACATTATTTCAAATAATTCTGTGCACATATTGCCCATACATCAAATAGTGCTGTTTTCCAGAAAGCAGTCTTTGTGGGAGCTCAACTTCTCAAACTAATTACCAATTACTGGTAACTAACTACTATAGCTACTAATTAAAATGAATAGTTTTTGAATAAAGACCAATTAAAATTTCTTTTTTTTTTTTGACAGAAAGCACTTATTCTGCATTTAATCGGTTGATGTCAAATGGATGCAAAACCACAAAAAAAGAACAATGTTATATTAAAAATGAGTGTGCTGTGATCATCAGAATGTGGTTCAAATAGTTTGCTCAACCTCTATGAAAAAAGCAATTCTGTTTATTCGGAAACCAGTTTCTGCCACATACAAAGTCATGCTTTCGTAATAAAGAGTTAAAGCTATAATAAAAAATAATAAAATCAGTTATGAGGTTTAAAAAGTTATGACAAGAAGTCTAAATATGTCTAAACAAAAAATCTCATGACTTCTTATCTCATAATTTTATTCCCACTTTTTGTCATCATGTTGACTTCATACTTATGACTTTTTACTTCATAATTCTGATTTATCAAAGCATGCTTTTTTCTAATATGGTCGAAAAAAGCTTCCATAGTCTCTGTTTGAGTGCTTACCTTCTGAACTGCTGCTCTGTGGACACTGACTCTTACGTGGAGCAGGTCCAGAACTGTGAGGCGATGAAGGCAATTGGTTTGACTTGATGCTGAGAGCAGCAAGTGCTTGTCCAACTCTATCAGCTGAACACCAAAAAATATGTTTAAAACTGTGAATATTGTACAATATATATACTCATATATATATATATATATATATATATATAACTGTTATATATGTATGAGTATACATATAACAAAATGTATATAGTCACACTTTCAGTCTACATTTTATTCAGTATTACATCCATGCACATACAGTCATACCAAACTCACCAGACGGGGTGGGTTTGAAGTCTGCTTTGGAGCTTGCTGGTAGGACGTTTCTTTCAAAATATCCAGCATTGCTGATGTTTCCTGCTGGGAGGTACTGACCCACTACAAAAGTTGTGTTCCCATCAGTGGCCAGTCCAACCCCCACCTCGTTCGTGTCCTTCCACACCACCTGTGTGAAGTGACCTGGAGAAACCAACAGATGTCAGAACAGAGACTAGAGCAAATGTCTAACCACCACAGAGTGTTTACAGATGGATTTACCTGTTTTGGAGGTGAATCCAGGCCTGCTGAAGTTGTAGTCTTTAATTTCACTGTACCAACTTTCCACTGCCTCACGTCCTGTATAAATTACAAACATAAAATGTTGAAAACATGCAAATAAGATCATAAAACACCAATGGCAATTAACTAGATCATAACCCAAGCTCTATATCTAAGACGGCTGACTGAAAAGTGAGCAAGTGAAACATTAGCAAATGTTACAGATACAGTGGCTACTAAATTCTGACCTGTGAGTTTTTTGTTAGCTGAGCTCCAAGCATAATACACATTCTCTCCATACTCTCCATTACTATGCATGAGGGTCCTGATTGACAGCAGGTGTTCGGCCCATTCCTGTGCAGAGCGGCACAGGTTTTTGTTTATGGTGAGGGGCGGCGCTCCATGCTGTTTGCGATATGCATTGTGAGTCTGCAGGAACTCAGCTTCAAAGTTGCTGTCTGCTACAGACAAACATAAAGAGTTATTTGATGTGCACAAAGCACATCCCATGCTGACTGAAACAATAAAGACAATTTTTCATTCTAATATGCTGTCTCATGTGTTTTTTTAAATGTATTGTGGTGCACATGCTTCATTTCAGAAGCCATAAAGCATCAGTACAAAGAATGGACTATCATATTTCATTTACATTAAGCCTAGATAAATATGATGAAAGGTCAGTCTTAACCACAGTCCATGCTTGTATTTGTGTAAAGAAGATGATTCCACCAGAAAAAAAGTGCTGAAATCATTTACATGAAACAAATAACCTTACCCAACTTAACCTTTAAGCCACTTTGCACTTGATGCTCTCCTCGACCCCCTGGTGGTGCTATTTCAGTACTGCGAGGAGCTGAAGGCACTTTGTTTGAACGAGTGCCACCATGCACTTGCCCCACTTTGTCAGCTGAATGTTGCCAGATATATCAAATATTTACTATACTGTAATGAAAATACTATGAAATAGCTTTTAGTTTGAAAGTTTACTCACTTGTGCCAGTGGACTTTGAATCTACTTTGGCACCTGCCGGTAAGACATTTTCTTCAAAATAACCCGCATTTGTGATGTTTCCTGCTGGGAGGTACTGACCCACCACAAATGTTGTGTTCCCATCAGTGGCCAGTCCAACGCCCACCTCCTTAGTGTCCTTCCACACCACCTGTGTGAAGTGACCTGGAGAAACCACTAGGAGTCAGTGTTGTAAAAGAGACTAGTGCAAACTCTTAGCCACACCAGAATGTTTAAAGGTGGATTCACCTGTTTTGGAGCTAAATCCTGGCCTGCTGAAGTTGTAATCTTTAATTTCACAGTACCAGCTTTCCACTGCTTCATGCCCTGAAGAGAGTGGAGACAAAAGGTATTTAATTGTTTCTAAAACAATGGATTTGTTCACTTCACAGTGTGCAATACAAATGACGTTTATTAAAACAAAACACAAATGCTTTATATATCTCCAGTGTAATGTCTTGTTATTAAGCTAAACAATTTCCGACACCTGCATAATGGCTTCTAATTCTAATGCATTCAACTTTGATCAGAGCGGTTTAACTGGAAATGACTGATCAGATCAAATGACTGATAGCATCTGTCCTTGATTTGCCTCTTAGAAGAATTTGACTTTATTGACTGTTTTTTCGAGCAGAAAGCTAACCTGTGAGTTTTTTGGTAGCTGAACTCCAAGCATAATACAGATTTTCCCCGTAGTCCTTGTTGCTGTGTTTGAGGGTCCTGATTGACAGCAGATGCTCCGCCCATGCCTGTGCGGTGCGGCACAGGTTTTTGTTTATGGTGAGGGGCAGCGCTCCATGCTGTTTGCGATATGCATTGTGAGTCTGTAGGAACTCAGCTTCAAAGTTGTTGCCTGGTACAGAAGAGCACAGAGTTTAATGATGAACTGAAATAAAAGAAAATCAAGCTATATATTGTATAAAGGTTTATTTCAATTACTCTAAGGTAATATTCAGTTATAAGCTTTGGATGAGTTTAGATAAATGAAATGTTAAAACTAATACTTAAATTAAAACTGGATGAATGCTATAAAATATTAATAATAAAACAATTAAGCAAGCAAACAATAAATAAATAAATAAACCATACATGCATAAAAAGGAGGAAAACCAAGAGTAAAAAAGTTGTCTAGACTCACCCGCCATGCATAAAGCTATGTGACAGACTGCAAAACAAACACAATAACATGACAGTTACATAAACCACAGTGATCCTTTTCAAAGAATTTAACATCACAACAGAATATCTGAACCACTGTGTCTGTGGGAAGGAGAAGGAGAGCAACAGACAGATTGAAATGGTAGCATGTTGGTCTTCTAGAATATTGAAACATGCATTAAACAAAACGTGCTGGCACAGTTAAATGTTTTAAAATGTGTTTAATTAAATGGAGTAAATAGAAGTCTACTTTGTTCACTTTGCAAACCACTGTAGTGAGTTAGACACTGATATTTCATAAAATTGAATGTTTTAAAAACCGAGAAACATAATGTTCTCACAGTGGAGCAATCACAAGGTCATCAATTTTCCATTTCTGTCATATATATATATATATATATATATATATATATATATGAGTCACACTTTATTTACAGTGTCCTTGTTGCATGTAATATATACTATTATATAATATAATAACAATAAAGTATAATAACAATAAATTATGCATAATTACATGCAAGTAGCCCTAAGCCAAATCTTAACCCTAACCATATAGTAAGTACAATAATTACACTGTAACAATGACACCTTAAAATATGGTGTAACCATATATATATTTATATAATTTATTTTTTTATTTTTATTTTACATATAGATTGATTTGCCTTGCAGATGTTTTCTTGAAAAGTAACTCTTGCATACTCTTGTCAAGGAATAAGTGCTTACATTGACAAATGTGTCAGCGGATAGCATGCAACTAAAGTGCTCAGGCTAAACCTAAATGGCAACAGAATGTTGTCCTCTTTATTTAGTAGACTGGAGATGTTTCTCTCGCTTATACATATCATACATACTGGCAGATGCATTCATATTTTTTTTTAATTCTACAGAATACTTCTGTTGGCTCCCTGTGACCCTAGGAGACAGTCAGGTATGTGGACCAGTTTGTTTTCTCATTTGACTGAATTTAACCTCTAGCTACACTGAGGGTTTACGCATGAAAATGTTTCATTTCTGTTTTTTTTTTCATGAGTAGGTGTCCACATGTGTGTTTGTGTACATGTGACAGGAAACTTGGGAAACTGATCTAGTGCTGCATAGTCAGTCAGTGAAAGAGCAAAATGCAAGACTCTTGTGATATTAAACTTCTTGCAGGACAGCAACACTTAACAACCGCAGGATATGATATGGGTTGTCATTTGCATGTAGTCAGATGGCATTAAAATGAAGTGAAACTGAAAACCTACAAACCACACTTAACAACTTGCCTTAAAGCAATGTGCATGTTTGTATCTGTCTTTTTTAATATGTTCTTAAGTCTAGTTTGTGATTTTTCATGGACTGCAGATTGGCAGAAAAGCATTACTGCGACAAACACAGTTGGTGTCAGAGACCAAAATGCTTGAGACTGCTTGTCTGCTGAAGGGTCTCCAAATGTTCTCTACAATTCAAATAACATAAATGTTGTATGAATGAAAGCTAGGTGCTTGTTTCCTCTATTGTGCTTAAAGCATCAGCGGTGCACTTGATGTATGGATTTTTAATTAGTGTCACAGTAGGCAATATACAATAGTTTTACTAGTAATCACATTGACATAGCTCACAGACAGTCTTAAAATGCATACATACCTGTCCTGTAGTCTCCTTGAGGCAGGAATTTGTCTTTCTTTGAACGCTGTCTGTTTTTTTCTCTCCCTCTTCTTCCCTGTATCTTGCTGACTAGCTGTGAAATCTATGAACTATATATCTGTCAAGTGATGCAACGCCCTCTAAACCAGGAAAGAGCACTCTGACGACATACAAACCCACATTTTCAGGTTAACTGGCCTCTGAATACACCCACACAAACATACACACACACACTCATCATTACAAACTAATTTTGATGCTGTTAAGAACAGAAGAACAAAGTTCTAACTTATTCAATCATGTGATATTTAATTTCTTTAGTTCAAGTTCACTCCTGCCATCTTCTCTCTTTAAGTGTTGTCCTTGAACACTTGCATGCTACGATAGCACTTCCTCTTTATATGAGGTTGTTTTCACTGACTTTTTCACCCTCTTTTTGACACCAAAAATGAGTAAGCATTATAATGCAGACCACAATTTATTTTTTAGAAAGGTCATAAAAATCCTTAAACCATTAAAAACAATTCTTAAACCATTTAAAATATAGCCTACTTAAAAATGAGAATTAATATATTTCCACAAACCATATGTGTGCTGTGCTTTGGTGCAGTGGGATATGCATGCACTCATAACATAGAGTACTACAGCATGTTAAAGTCTTAGGTACGTTAGATGCTTAACAAAAACATTTATTTCAAAGTTTATTTATATCCTTTTTATATATTTTGCAGATAGGTTGTTTAGGCATCTCAGATGAGTTTCCACACTTCTTTTATGGATTTGGGCATGTTAATTGCACAACCCAGTCTCATTGGAAAAACATGCCTCTACCAACATTTTGGCAAAACTACAAAAAAAAAAAAAAACATACTTGTACATTTATACAATGTACAAATGTTTTTCATTTGAAATGAACACTAGACAGTAAAACGCCAACATCTTTTTTTTATTTTTCATGCAAATTATGATTATGTGGCAGATTATTAATTAACGAACACTGACTTCTGCATGGTTACTTGCACAATACTGTTATGTTGGCAAAGTCACGCTTGTCTGTTTCAGAGAAAATTGAACACACTTCTTAGCATCAGTCACTAGACAATTCATTTTAAAACTACTGCGAAATGTGCAAGAAGCAAAGTAATATCATTAAAATATAATTTTTGAGAAAAAGGTGCCAGAGGAATATGTTTTTCATGAGCCTGGGTGGCTTCATCTGATCCTGACTTGATATGTTGAGATCAGATATCTGTTTCAATCATACCTTCTGTTGTAGGACCAGAAAAAAATTATCGGAATTATTACAGATTTTTTAAAAAGATATTTCCTACTTGCACACTAAAGTAAAAGGCATAAATAACCACCTTAATTTTTTTTTTTTTACTTTTTGTTAAGCATAACGCAGCGTCTCCATAGTAAAAGCTGTTGGCATCTTAAGATTTGAATCTGGCCTGGGTTGTGTCCCATTTCTGTTTGACCTGTTGCCTGTTATGTTGAAAAGCTTATTTTCATAATGTGTTGATTCAGACTAGGAAAGAAGAAGTTACACATTTTTAAATGTTTATTTTATTGCACTTTATCTATTCGTTTCTATGGATTTCAATTAGAAACTTAGGCAGTTTTCTAAAAATGAGTAATCAATGTTCAGATTTCTGTTCTGGAAATTTATGCATATGAGGTAATTGCACAGATTCAATTAAATGTAGAATTGTAATTAAATGTATTTCAATAAAAAATGGGCTCAAATTTAAAGAAAAGTGATATTAAAACATAAAATATAATAACATTATAAAATATATTTATAACATTTTAAAATATTTTATATCAATATTCAATATATTAAAAATATGTAAGAAATGATTAATGTAACATCTACATTAT
>NW_015542332.1:179751-181587 GCF_001515605.1 Sinocyclocheilus anshuiensis | reverse complement strand
TATAATATATTTTATATATATATATATATATATATGTATATATATATATATATATATATATATATATATATGTGGCATTGTGACCACTAGTGGGCAGAACAACCATATTGTTGCATGAAGAGTCTCAACAGGAAACTGATTTCATCTGACCTCTAACCAGTTTTGTAGCATTTTCTTGAGGCTTTATTTTGGATTTGCCAAACTGGTCCCATAAATCTGAACAAAGTCTAATGCCTCTAATTTGTGCAAAAATATGCCTGGTACAGCTCTGACTGCTCTGACTTTTGACGTGACATGTAGGCCAAGTAGGTAACCCATACTCAGAATTTGTCCTCTGCATTTAACCAATCCAAGTGCATCAGCCACTAAAAATCATCTTGAGACCAGATGCAAAAATGTTCTGAGAAACAGTCCAGCACCATTTGTTTGTGGATGCCATGTGGTTCCATATTCTGTATCTAATGCAAAGAAATATATACATTTTACATGGCTTAAGTGTTCAAAGTTCTCAGATACTCTTTGAGGCAACTGTAGAGGGTAATTTAGCTGTTTGCCAACTATTCTTTGTTTATCATCGAAGAATAGCGTTGCCATCAAACAGAAGTCTATAAAGTGCTTTCAAAAGCTAAATCTTTACCTGAAATACATAACATTTCTTCCAAATAATTAATTGTAAATCCATTTTTGTTCTGGGCCTCCTTGTACCTTCAGTATGTTCTCTTGCACATTTTCCATTTTCTCTCACTCTCACGCACACACACTCTAATGAATGCTGAATGTCAGTAATGTCACTTTAGGGTCATATGTCAACTTCCGATGGGAGAAAAATTTTCATATTTTCCAGTCTTGTGCTATGGTAATTTGATGCAAGGCACTAAAAAAAGTCACAAATGACCAGAAATCTGACAGGCCAAGTCATTTAAATGAGTCCAATTAGCATTAAATGCTGGCTCACTGAATTAACACTTGCAGCTGAAACCCTAATTACAGTAGATATTCCTGAAACTGATATTGAAAATCATGCGGTGGTACGTTGTCAATACAGTGTGTATGAGGTTTATAAAACAGTTGCTTTCTGATAGTCGTTTTCATTTTAATTAGGGTGTAACACATTGGGATATAATTTATTTCTTGTAAAAATCAAACAAAAGCTATCTTAAAATGCTCTCATTTTGTGCTTATTTTGTAATCCGTAATATGATCCGAACCATGAGTTTTGTGATCCGTTGCACCACTAGTTTTTATGCCCAAGTATGCGTTTAATAAGTATGCAAAACATGTTACAGATATTGCAAATTAAATACACATGCAGATTTTTTTTTGCATTTGATGAACAGATCCATGTTTTTAATCCATATTAACTGAACAGTTTACAGTTACGTTAACTGTAGTTACCAGTATTGGAAATATTGCAGGCTTATATCGATACAGTACCATGATTGTTTACAAATGTCTTTCACCGATGGAGAAAAAAACATAAATTTTCCACTTGAAATGCTTTTCAGCTGCTTACATGAAAGGTGTGACATTTTAATCTCTGAGATCAAATAAAGCAAAAGAGTGATTTGTCAAAACACACCAAATAAGCAAAATGAAAATTAAATTGTACATGAGTGTGTGCTGACAAATCTGACAGTCGCAGTGAAATTCCTGTTTTATTTGTAACTTTTTGAACTACAACTGATGGATCTGTGTAATGGATCTAAATGACCAATGGGACATTTTGAATGCTTGGAATTACACAGGTTTCTGTACTGAATTGGAGAATGAAGAAAATGTTTTTTTTTATCTTTATCTAACAAATGTTTTAAACGGTAGAAGTCCAGAGGTGTGAGT
>NW_015542332.1:175781-179730 GCF_001515605.1 Sinocyclocheilus anshuiensis | reverse complement strand
CCCCCCCCCGTTAATTTTCTGTTCATCTTTAAAGAACTGTTCCTTTAGCTGCCAGTTGACTTAAAAAAAGCCACATAAGCCTAGTTTGTCTGAGAAGAGACCATAATTCACATATCAGCGAATGACAAAAAAACAAAACAGGAGTGTGGCCATTTTAAACAGTTTTAATACCATTTTACATTCATGGTCGAAATGGAAGTATTGTTTATTGTAGCTATTATCATTAATACTTTTAGTTTTTGGACATTGGTGTTCTTTTCAAACACTATTTTTCAGTTGTTGTTTTTTTTTACATGTTGTTGCCTTAAAATTTTGTAAAGTTATTACCTAATCATGGCTGTTACAGTAATGTTTACAATGGTTAAAGCTAAGGAAAAAGGTTTTAGAATATATATTGTACTGTAAGTAAGCAGGATGTGTTGTAGTACAGAGTCTTAACCATAATGCTAAACTAACAGCTAACCTTCCTCTTATTCTTGAGATTCTGTGCTGTAATTATGGTTCTTTGCTCATGACCATTATATGGTTATTATTACCATTTATAATGTGTAATTTGAATTACACATGACAGACCCACAATCATGGTTTGCGCTCTCATTATTTATAAAAATACAATATTGTGTTGCAAATTTCAGGTTTTGTTTACTCCAAGTGAATCTTACTTTGAAGGTTGTTATCAAAGGAAAAGGAGTAGATGTGTAGAGTTCACAATGGTTTTCTGTGGAGCTCTGCATCACATATTATCTAAGATGAGATCCAATGTTAGGCCCAAGCACAGGTGCAGGACAGAAAAAACTAGCAGTCTGCAGAATAATTGGGCACTAGTCTCCACCTGTAGCACATCTTACCAAAACTCCAGTGTGGCATGGAACTGCGATCTCCACCAAAAAAAAAAAAAGCTAGCCCACTAGCCCTTGACTTTCTGTAGTGTAATTTAGCTACAGACAGTTTCCTCTTGTTATCTTCATCTTGAGGATAACAGTCTCCAAGATGGTGAATCTTGTTACACCAAATTACCATAATTCAATTAATTTTGATTTAGTTTCTAATTAGTTTCTCAAACCTATTGACAAAGTGTATGATATTAGGTGATAAAACAGGGGCCATGTATCAGAAAAAATAAAAATGTCACTTTTATGAGTAGCGTGTACCAATACATGGCCTATATTGTGGTGCTCCCCAAAGTACTGACCTGCTGTCGCTGCTGCTGCTGAATGGAATGTTTTCTCAATGCTCCCACAGAAGGCTGCCAACCAAATCACATCTCAGTAAAACCTGCATGTTATACACGATTTGGGTAAGTCTCACAGCAATACTCCCTAAAGCTGCAGTATGTAAAAGGTGCTTCTAAACATGTATTAGCTGCAGGAGATCTGAAATAATTTGAAAAATATATTGATAGTCTATTTCAAAATAAATAGCAACACTGGTGATCCAAGTGTCAAATAGGATCAGTTCATAACAAAAGGAGACTACGAATACGAATGTGTATATATATATTTTTTTTATGAATATGTGACCCTGGACCACAAAACCAGTCTTAAGTCACTTGGGTATGTTAAAAAAAAACATTGTATGTTCAAATTCATGTATTATTAATTTTATATTTTTAGTGAGTTTCAAGATGCAAAAGCTTTTATTTCACTTTTAGATAGTATGAAACATTTAGTTGTTCTATGGGTTTCATTAAAAATGTTAGGATGTTAAACATTGGGAGTCTATTAAAATTTGATCATTTCTGAAGTTGATCCAAATCCATTTTTTTTAAATTGGTAAAATATTAAAAATAAATAAAAAGTGTCCCTACTTTTCTTTTGATCACTTCAAGGTGAGGGTGCATATGTGACATTTGATAGATTGATTCCCCTAAGCCTTTTCATTATATTTAGACACAAATCCCAATAACCCCACATTTCAGTAATATTTATTTTCCCATGTTGAGAAATTAAACCTAATCAAAAGGAGTTTTCCTAGTGTTTTTGAAGTGCACTTCTAATCAGTCAATACTTGATGTTCTTCTACACATGTGATTCATTAACACACATCACTGTAACAAGCCCATGGGCGTTTGGACTCACTAAGACTCTAATTGACTGGCAGTGTGTGGAGTGCAAGACTGCTTCATTAAACATCACCCTGGCAGTATTACACTGCTCTTCAGGCAATGGCTTCCTCAGAACATGTGCCAGAAAAACTTGCTCCCTCAGCTCTAGATTTGATACGCTACCTGTCAACAGTTTTTCTGATGCCCATCGGCTTTGAGCATTACTGTGAAGCCAGAGAGTGATTGCAAGTTTTTATTTTATTTTTTATGTATAAGAGTATAATTCCATGCATTTTCAAAAATCTGAAGTGAAGTGAGAAATATTGTCCATTGTGTACACTGCACAGTGATAAAGTTTGTATCATCCTTGTGAGGGATATCGTCCCCTTGGAATTATAAGGTTCTATCTGACATTTTTGTCAAAATTGAGTTATTCACATATTCTTATTTTGTGACAACTTATTTAAATTATGTGATAGATTTTTTAATGTTGTATACATTTTGGGACTTTTTATGTATAAAAACAAAAGGTTCTATCTACACATTCAAATGGAATGCAAAAACTTTGAAGCTCAATATCTCAAAACTACTCGGAATGCAGACAGAACCTTATAATTCCAAGGGGACGATATGGTAAACAAGTTTTTGGCTTGCTGTGCGATGGTTCGCCCCTGGACTATTCATTTAATGGAGATATTAGAACTAAATGTGGAGATGTTGTCAATTGTTTTAGGACGCCAACCGCTTGTTATATCTCCATTGTGATGGACATGCTCCCGAATTGTAAATTAGAAGTCCACTTTGTAATTTTCTGTTAACATTCAGTACATTGCAGACTTAGTCCCTGCCTAAGGCACATGCAGGCTACATATGGAGCACCATTCATGTATCTTTCGATGTGACAGGTAACCAGGGGCGTTTCTAGGATTTAAATCTGAGGGGGGCTTAGCACCCAATGAGGGTATCGTTTTATATACACATACACAGTTATATTTCTGTAATTTAAAGTGACATCAAAAACCACAAATTCCTTTACTCTGATAAATGTCAGCTGGGTCAAAATTTAGTAGAATGAAATAACTCCACATGATGTTTCATGATGTCTCCGTCATTTATTGAAAAACAGTTTAAATGAGTGCAATGACTGAGTGCTGTGTCTTTAATAATTTCTGTGCATTGCTTGTTAATCTAATGCTACAACCCACAACAATCCATTTTAATTAAGAAAATAAAATTTTCAAAGAAAAATAGAACCAGGATAATTTTCTGAAGTATGCCTTCATGTATAGTGAAGGTGCTAAAAGGGTCTACAACTGCCCCTGCCGGTAACAACGAGCTGTATGAATTTTAGCCTGTACATAATGCCTTCTATAGGTCCTTGAGCTGTTGCACTGCTGTAAATAATTACAGCCTTTGCCTTCATTGAACCCATTTCATTGTACCGAAATACACTAACTAGTGTCTACGTAGACATGCTTTGACTGAATGCTACACTGCTATTTTTGTGTCATCTCAATCACGAATTGGTAAAAGGTTCCTCTCAGTGTTCTATTAAAGTGGCTGTGCTGTACTTCTAACATGAATTGTCTCTGATATATCTAGGGCTCCGTTCGGTTTCTTCGGAAATGTGAAATAAAGAGTAGTTGCAAGCAAGGTGAGAACTTTGTGTGACTCAGCTCTGTCCAAAGTTTCATACTGTTCATCATTAACAATGTAGTGCATTATAATCTGTTTTATTTTAACTGAAAAAAAAAAAAAACACTGCAATATCTTCAAGGTGCAACTGCAACCCTGATTCTGTTCTGAAATTTTGACAATGTGCCTTGCTTTCACAAATAGTCCATATGTTAAATTTGGCAGTACTACACTCTAAAAAATGCTGGGTTAAAAAGGGACAAACCCAGC
>NW_015542332.1:163931-175771 GCF_001515605.1 Sinocyclocheilus anshuiensis | reverse complement strand
CAGGACACCGGCCCTCCAGGACCGAGTTTGGGCACCCCTGATCTATATCCTTTTTATAACCCAAGTGCATTTTTTTGTGGATCCTTTAATCAGAGAGCACCAATCAGCTGGTAGTCTTTTGGACTTTTGCTGCAACACCAGTCCTTTTAGTTACAAATCCCTGAATGTGGGCATGTAAAATACTATAAAGTGTCTTTCTATCTCTGGAGCACCAGTAGGTAGTTTTCCAGCCATCTCTTGTCAGTCTAGCTGCTTTATGGAAAACTCCAGCTGAGAAAACTGAATTCCCCATTGAGACAGCTCTCAACAGTCACAACCTTCAAACGGTCCATTGCTGGTACACCCAGTGCAGTCTTCCGGTCTTCCATTACCTGCTGCACAAAATGTACAGGCAATGACTAACTGTTCTGCTGTCAGCCAACCAACCCCCTTCACAAGAAGCATGTTTTAGTTATTACTGCCACAACCAACCTACAGTAGATCTAATAGAATCCGATTCGGGTTAAAATTACTGTGACTTGGCAGGTAATCTTTAAAATGGAATATGGCCAGTCAAGAGCAGACGTCAGTCAGTTTTATTTTTTTCAAACTTACACTGGAAGAACAGCTGATTTCAGACAATGATGTCCAGACCAAAAAGTAGCTTGTGAAGGTACTTTTCAACACCTGGAAATAAACCAGCGATTACGTACATTCATTTTAGATGTACTATTACCGAAATATTTTCATCTTTTAATTGCAATGTTGTCAGATCACAATTATGACAGATCAACTGAAATAAACAGGATCTTTGTTTTGTTAATGGATGAAAATAGATTCAATCTACTGAACACCTAAACTCTGAAAATCAATCTCTAGATCTCTTTTTGTGTCTTGAAGCATGTTAAATTTCCTATATCAATCACTGCTGAAGGGCCGTGCAAATGTTCCCTCAATGCAGATACACATGCATCAGGAAATAATGAAAAACGGCAGTTGCAGTTTCCAGTTCCACTTCATGTTCAAAGAAATGTTATTGTGTCTTAAACGGAGTCCTGAGCACAGCTTTGCATTACTATTGTTTTTTCCCCCAAACTGGGGTTGTCCACAGAAATCTTGCTGGAGAGTCCACAGAAAATGTGAAAAGTAAATGTTAAAAATAACGTGTTAACACTGGTTGGAAATAGTGATTATATTGTTCTTATGACAGCCCAGTTTAAATGGAATAAATATCTGTAGTGTGCTCTCAACTTAATGTAAAATAAAAAAAAATCTAGGCAATATTTTAATTTATGTCTTTAATACAATGACAATATAAAAGCCAATTAATTCTGGAAACAACTTGTTGTCTATAACATAAGCTATCATACTTGGGCTACTTTTTTCCCCATAATACAAACTGGTCTTTAAACATTAAAATATATGAGACTCCATTGGAAGGAGATCATGATATTTGGGAGTGAAAACCTCTTAAGTGGCAAGAAGTAAGTGCTTTCTATTGTTATTGGACAAACACTCTTAAGCTTTTAAATCACAGACTAAACAGCATTAGAACATTTTAATTTTTTTTCTATTACCAGCTCTCCCTTATATAGCAGAAAAACCTTTGGGAAAAGCATTGTCATCCATTTTTCTGCATCAGTGTTATAAGACCTTTACTTTATCATTGAATTTTTTTCTGTGTTTCTTGTGTAGACGCAATGTATAATAGGATGCTTTATTATTAACAGTAAGATTTTCAAAGTATTTTAAAATATATGAGACTCCATTGGAAGGAGATCATGATATTTGGGAGTGAAAACCTCTTAAGTGGCAAGAAGTAAGTGCTTTCTATTGTTATTGGACAAACACTCTTAAGCTTTTAAATCACAGACTAAACAGCATTAGAACATTTTAATTTTTTTTCTATTACCAGCTCTCCCTTATATAGCAGAAAAACCTTTGGGAAAAGCATTGTCATCCATTTTTCTGCATCAGTGTTATAAGACCTTTACTTTATCATTGAATTTTTTCTGTGTTTCTTGTGTAGACGCAATGTATAATAGGATGCTTGATTATTAACAGTAAGATTTTCAAAGTATTCATGGTCAAAGCACAGGTTACCAAGACAGGTTAAAAACATTATTTCCCAAATTCTGCATCTGATCATTATGCCTTGGTTATGCATATAATACCTAAACCACTGTTTCTCCTTCTATCTACCATCCATCGTCATAGGTTTCACTTATAGAGTCTAGTTAATTTAATTTCTAAAAATCATACAATACTTCCCCCCCCACTCCTTATCACCATTTAGATTTATTTATTTTACATATTTGACATGAGTTGGGTGCAGTCTGGGTTGAATTCTTTGGGGGATTAACAGTTAAACAGGAAGTACAAGGCTATGTTTGAAATAGCATGTTATCTTGCTACTATCTGCATACTGATTTTCTGAAGTGTATGCCAGTTCCAATGCATGCTATCATCAATTTAGAGGGTAGTCTATATTCTGTATATATCTGTTATAAGATGCTGGATTGTCTGCCATTTCCAGTCACTGGTACAATTTCCCGGTGTCAACCACCTCTGCAGTCTGGTGATAATATATGCCATGAATGGACTTGTCTTGCCACGACACTTTGTGTTCTTCTTCCTCTTCGTCTACACATGCTGCCTCAAGTTGCTGTCCGAAATATTGACTGTATTCACAGATGTTTCATATTTTGACCAGGATGGTTTGGCATTGAAATGCCAAAGAGCTTTCAAAAAGATTTCCTCATTTGGCCAGCCGAAGGGTATACAAGCAGTAGAGATAACACCATCTTGAAAGATGCCTGAGCATAGGGTAATTTTTTTGTTTTTTTTATTTGGTCTCTATTTTTTCCTTTCGGAGGCCCACTGACTATCTGATGAAGGTAGTTAGTAGAGGCATGTGGGTGGCACTGAGTTGCAAGCTGTCTTGGAATCTATCCAGGCTGTGCTCAGGTTTTGGAGTTTTGTGTGACTGCTCAGGTTGCAAAATCTCTTGTTCTCAACCACCATAGCTGTGCCAAAAAGTGATGTCACAATAGCTGCAAACAAAGTGCAGCAGAAACACTGGGGGGGGGGGGAAGACCAGTCACCAGCCATTATGAAAACAACACCAGATAACAAAGACATTCATTCAACAAAACTAAGAGAGAAATAATACCTTGGGCTGTTGTATATGATGATGCTATGTGTGTGTTCTTGGGTAAGCCAAGTGTGGTTCTGTTTTCAGTGTGATATTTTGAATATTGAAACATATTCCACAAATAGAACAGGGAAAGTGGCAATATTTCTGATTCAGATAATTAAAGAAAACATGCCAGGCGCATGTACACATTGCGGGATTTCAAACTGTTAGCATACTAGCATATGTTTTATATTGGTATGGAAGTGGATTACTTTTTTTCTGACTGTGTGGTAAGTATTGAATTGGTGTGAATGACTAATACAGAGAGGGAAAGAAAAATGAAGGTGTGCATTTGAGTCTCATCAAGAATATTTGTCCTTTGATATGTCAACTTTGTCAGCCCAATTTCAAAGTTCCTTACAAATGACACAGACGTACTTGATGGCCTGTCAGTACATGCATAAACAAAATTTTTATTCCAGCATAGCACACCAAACATAGCAGATTTTCGCTCTCAGAGAATAACAGCCTCCAGCTGCTCCTGGGACACTGTGCTACACTATTCATAATAAGAGTTATAAAAACAAGGATACTTAAAGCTGCAGTCAGTAACTTTTTTTGTTAAAAATTATCCAAAATCAATTTTTGGGCAAGTTCATAACCAGCCAGTGTTCAAAACTATCTCCTTACCTTAGCCCGATTCACAACGGTAAGCTTGTAATAATAATTTGAGTGGTACTTGTAGGTTTTTGCAGGTAATACAAGCATGCTGCCATTCATCTTTGTGTCATTACATCATGTCTGTAAACATAAAAAAGGAGCTCTGGCTAGTAGGCTATATCGCATGTGAGGATGCTGCAGGATCATTAATAGCCTTTTCTCACAGCAGCTGGAATAATAAAATTTAGCCTATCATTTTGATGGCGGATTGTAATCCAGAAAGGTCAATACGACAATCATCAGTGACAACTGAAGATTCACCCATAGTCACCAGTGTTCTACAGGTGACGCTAATACACACTAAATACACATAGTCACGCAATGCTGATGTTGTTAACATTAACATTCTTATTTGGGTCATACTTCCAAGACATAGAATCAGTGATTCCGAAGTACAATGAATATCCACACCTGTGCGGTGACTGACAGCCACACATACTCCTCAAAACATTAGATTAATTCGCTCTGAGCAGCCGTGCGGATGCACAACCCACGTGAAGATGATAATTCCACAGATAACTGCAATTGCAGGTTTCAAACAGAGATGGCGACAAAGAGGCAAAATTTATGGACTGCAGCTTCAAACCCTGAACACACTGCACAATTTTTGGCTGTCCCAGACAAAAAATTGCCATCGTGGTGATTTCTGTGATTGTGGCTCCTAATCGGTGGTCCTGTGTTGTACAGTGAGAGGTTCAAAGACGGCCGTTGTCACGGTCTTGTGATCAAAGATCGTTTACGATACAGCATGATCATTGCACAGTGTGTTTACTGGTACGATCCACATTTACTGACCAGCCAATAAAAATGCGACATGAAATTAATGCAACATGGTGCTAAAACATAAAACTGCTTACCTCAAGCTCTTATCCCTTCCTCTTTTGCCGCTTTCTTTTTTTTTCAGCACACATAAAAAATACAACTGCTAAAGTGTGATTTATCATGCTCTTTTTGTTTACCACTAGCGCATGTTGATGACGTTTTAATCTTCTATAGTAACGTGCGTCGTAGCGTACGAGTCAATAGGTGTCATCATCGTACAGTCTACACACATGTCGTAGCCAAGTTTATTAGGTCCATGTCGCACAGTGTGACATGCAGTGATCTTACAGGATTGCTAAAATCATGCAGTGTGTTTTGGGCTTTAAAGGGGACATCAGATGCCCATTTCCCACAAGTTGGTATGATTCTTTAGGGTCTTCATGAAAAGTCTATAACATACTAAAACAACACCCTTTTTACCTGTCAAAACAGCTCTGTTCACAGGGACCATTTTCGATGCATTTCCCTTTAAATTCTAATGATCTCTGCTCTCCCCACCCGTCTCTTCTGTGGGGTAGCCGCATTCGTCATGGAACATGCTAACTAGCACGTTATTAGGAAAGGCGATTTGCAAAGGTTCATAAAAAAAAAAAACTAATACTCACTTCTTCTGTAGGTGAAGCTGGATCACGAATGATTCGCACGAACATAAATGCATTAAGGTAGATCGGGGGGTGCATCCCTTCAAAAACAAACGTAATCCACTGCGTCTTCAGTGGCTCAGATGTCGGGAGTAAATGACGACTGCTATATTCATTATTACATCCAACAACAGAACACCTCAATCGCTTAGGATCCTTGTCTACACCTGCTCCGGCGTCAAAACAATGGCGGACTGTTTTGAGCTAATTTAGGGCGGGTCTATGCTAAAACGGCAGTGTTCGTGGGAGGGGCCTGAGCAAAGCTACGTCACTTTGCCAAGAATCTGTGAACTGCTTGATCTGAGAAAGTGCTTGATTTGTGGGTATTTAAAAAAAAAAAAAAAAAAAAGCACTGTGAGTGGATTTTTTATTATTATAGGGTGGTTGTGTACACACTGCCTAGACACATTTAAGTTCAAACCCCATGTAAAAGTGAATTTTGCATTCCATGTCCCCTTTAATTAATTGAGTTTGTACCTCCCACTCCTATTTTCAAACTTTTAATGTGAAAGTGTTGTGATTTGGGAAATGGTTTCTTGTTTGGAGGCAAGATGTTGAGAATCAATTTAAAGCTTTGCTTTGGTTTATAACAATAAATAAATATAATCTGATATACACCAGATTTCAATTTCTGTCTATCATGTAGGAGTAAGAACAGGTGACCTTATCATCAAAGACAAATGCAAGCATAGTAAAAGCACTGGGTTATTTAAAATACTTAAACTATTAATGTCTATTATGATATGCTTAACCTCCCCTAAACACCTGAGGGCACCTTATGGCAAAAATAAACAGTGAATCATGCAGAAAGCCCATGTAGCCCCATCCCACATAAGGTGGTATGTCACACAAAAGAACATTTGAATAATATCAAATAATAATTATCATTATGAAACATGTAACTTGATGTTTGAGATGGTGCTCAAAAACCCCACTCCATTATAGGTCTATAATCTACTGAAGATATGGATAATTAGTTGAAATTGGTGGGTCTGTCCACGGAACAAGCTTTGTAGGTCTATTAAAGTTGCCATGGTGATAAATAATGTAAATCAAAGCAGTTTTACATTAAAATTACCTTGCAATGAGGAAGCGGCTCAACAAGAACATCACAAAAGTCATGTGTTATAATGGTATGTCATATTTTTCCCCCCGTTTATAGTATTTTATAAGCTTTTTTGGCGTATTTATTTACTTCGGGGAAATTGCAGCTCGTGTGTAGTTTGTTTCTCCTCCTCTTTTCCTCTCGGAAGCAGCAGCAGCAGGGCGGGAATTTCTCCATCAGGTCTTATAGCAGGAGCGCAGCGCGTACAGAAGCAGCAGTTTACTAACCAGCGCGCAGCGGGTGAACAGAACAAATTTACTCCGAACAGAAGTTCACTGCACATCTGTTTTCGGATCTTTTCTCACTTTGCGCTAATTGTACCTCAAAGAAAACCAAGAGTTTATTCTGAATCAAGAGTGGAAACATCTCTTAGAAGGTGAGACTTTTTGTTTTTTTGCATTGTTTGTGTATGGGTAGGAAAATGTTGTTTTCAAAGGTCACGTGACGTGATTGAAATCGCAGGGCTCTATTTCAGATTAATTTGCATTAATTTATTTACTTTAGGCGATGTATATTTTAATATGAAATAGCCTATTATTGACAGTCATACTGACTGAAATGTATATCAATACAAATGAACAAAATATCAATACATATTTTTATTTATTGTTTATGTTTTTATAGGTTAGCTTATATATTTTCCTTTTTAAATGCTTTACTCAATTAGCTTTGCATGGACACCTAGCACTTTTATAAATATATAGCCTACATTATTATTTATTATTGTAATGGGTCATATATTTATTGTAGCCTAAGTTTATGCATACTTACAGTTACTGCTTCTGGCGCTTCATCATGCTGTCCGTCCGTAGAAATTAGTCACGCCAGTTTTTATCGCTTTAAAGTCCGCTGTTGATTAAATTAGTGAAGTAAACCTACATTTTTTTGGAATTTAAGTTCCTACCTTCATTTGCACTGTAAATGATGTTGTAGCATCGCGTTGTTTACCTTCAGTGGCATGGGTCATTGTTCTTCATGCCAGCAGAGGACAGCACATGTCAGTGTGATGTGTCGAACGAGGAAGATGTAGGAACATAAATACAATATTATTACAAAACCGAATAGATCACTCAATAACTTGAATTATTATAAAGGATATCTGGAATCTGGGAAGACTTAGCTTTTTCTGGAGTGGGCTGACTGTGAGGAAAATTACACACAATTAGAGGTACGATGTAGCACTTTTAACCAGCTCTTTGAGTGTATCGTTTGCTGAGTTTACCTTCTTCTATCCGTCACCGCCCTCACCTTTTAGGCTGTGGTATAAATTAGTTTATAATCCATAAATAGTGGCTGGATCTAATTGAGCGAATGAACGATCTACTAAAACAATAGTTAAAGATTCTTAATAAAAGCGTTTCATAACTAGTGAAGTTACACACACACACCCAAGCTTCTTCAATTGACTTGAATGGCATCTGCAGGACTTACAAAACTTGTTACGCATTTATTCCATGTTTTCTAGAAGTGACTGCCTTGAATTTCTACACTGAGCCAATTCCGAGAGCATGTTGATAATGTGCTTTATGAATGAAACCAAAGCCAACAATGTCATGCCATTGGATGTTCTGAAATAAGCATATGAAAAGCTCCTGTCAACTTTTATCCTATTTATAACATGACAGAAAATAGGGTTATTGTGATTGGAGAGGAAATGTTTGGGGGAAAAAACAGGAAAAATTTTACCTTTGACCACATGGAGGTTTTAGAGGATATGATGGTTTAGAATACAAATTAAACCCTTAAAATGCAACACAAAGTCTTTATTTAGATGTTTAAATAATGCCAGATGTCTTTATTTCTGTAAGATAAATTGCAAAATTGAAATTCTGGATGTGTTTTTATTGGTAATGCAGAGTTTTATAACAAAGATAAGTGGGGGTTCAATCATTTGATCAAACAGTGCATGGGCAGTTCAAATATTTGGGGTGAAATTGCTGCTGTTTTTGGATGGGAAGCTCTGAGAAAGCTGGTAAGATTTTTAATGTTCACACTCCAGAAGAGGCACAGTGTGTACCGCTGGATGCGTTATCATTTAAGCAACACAGTTCATTCGAGTCCACAAAACAGTTTGATCTGCCCTTAGCAAAGACCTTGCAAAAGGTATGACTTAAATGCTGATTTATATTGGCATGAATAATAGACGACTGCTTTGAAACAATCTGTATTGTATAAAGCGCTATGTAAATAAATGTGACCTGAACTGACAGAAAATATTTATTATAATTTACAAATCATATTTTGTTTAGCTAGCTAGCTGTTATGGAGCCCTTCCCACAAGATATGGCTGACTAAAATGTTCAGTCTCTGAATATGTTTTTTCTCATATAAGTGGGAGATAGAGGATAGAATTCTGATTCTGAAATAAAGTAGGAAAGAGGATGGTTGAAAATAATTGCCCAACACGTATGTATGAAAAAACGAAAGCATATTTTTCTCTAAAGTTGAAGGGGAATGTGCACACACACACATACAAAAAAAAAGTATATTTATTCTAAGCGTTTCGCATAAGATTACTTTTTTTTTAATTGAGTTTCCTCTGCTACTAGTCAGTAGGATAATATGATGTCAGCTTAGCATTTCCTACTATTACAGAACATTTCATGCTTAAGCCAACATTCATGTTTTCTTATTCTCATGTATTTACAACATGTTTTTTTCTATAGCATACATTTTATTTTATAGTAGCATAAGAAATCTATGTTAGTTCAAAAGATTTATGTGCAGCCATATGAAATATACTTATAAAGTTCAGCTATACTGTGGGACTTCAGATTTAATCAGAAATCTTATCAATATTAAACACATTAACACACATCTGGCTTTGAAATCAGTTCTTCTTTTTCAGACTCGCTGAAATGATCAGGCTGTTCTGGAAAGGCATTTATATTTTAGGCAGCAGGGACAGATGTACTATACGTAACTAAAAAATTAAGCACAGTTTATCTCTGTTTAATGTGGTTCACTTTATCAGCACTGTTCAGCAGAGTTATTGAATGCAGAAGAATTTCATTTTGCAGATGGCTTTTTACATTGACTTCTACATCTTGTTGTCCACAATTCATCATAGATGACATAGGCTCTCTCCATTGACATTTGCCTCAAACTCTCTACAGAGACATTGAGGTGCTCCTGCTCACAGACAAAAATACCAAGCTTTGTGCAGCTTCTTTGCAAATTGACAAAAGAATGTTGATCTTGTCAGTTCTCGTCTCTGGTCCATCTCTCCGATGTGTGCAAGTCTTCATGCTTAATGGATGAGTGTCACTGAGCTATTAAGTGGATGTGAACTCTTGACTGGCAGCCAAAAGCATGAGGGACTTCACTGCAGCACACATGTCGGCACACTTTTAGTATTGCTTCGTAATCCTGAGAAATTGGTTTCATAATATATCAATGCAAATCATTGTCTTTGTTCCTGGTTTTGCTTTTCAAAAACAAAACTGCATTTTCACTGTAACAACCTCATAGAAGAAAAAAATGATGTAAGGGGACGGAATACAATTAAGTCAGACAATAAAGCAGTGGAGCACAAAGCAGGTGGGTTAGGTGTGAGTAATGCTGCGTAATTCAAATACTGCATTTAGATACTTTATGATTATGACTAAGACTGCTGCCATTGAAGTGCATTAGCACCTCAGTGTTTTCTGGTTTATTTGCCTTTTTCAAAAGAGAAATAAGGAATGTACACTGTAAAAATATCTTGTTAAATATATGGGAAAAATATGTCACTGAAAGTGAAAAATGACTTTGAATACAAATTAAGTTCTGTCAAAACAGACTATAAATAACTGATGCATGGTCATTTATATGTACATATGAATTGTTGATCAAGAGTTATGAAGGACAGACTTCAAGGCTATTGCAGCTTAATTGTTTTCTGAGCATTTTAAACCCGTCATGTAGGCTACTGATTATTTTTAATAACTCTTAAAAATAATTACAAAAAATAAAGAATTTTAGTGGTTGCTTGAAATTTGTCCTCAATTTGAGTCAACGTGATTCAAAAAACAGCTATAGAACAACTTAATTCTTATGAATAAATGCAGCCTGTTTCTACCCGCTCTGTATTTTTATTAAAAACGACTGCATGCACTTCAATAACAAACTAAGGAAGGTTTGTCACAAATGTATTTGCCAGCTTTTTTTTTTAAATTGGCAGCATTGTGTTCAAGTGCAATTATTTTTTTAAGCTTTAGGTGTTTGTAGACCGTCATATTGTCTTTAATTTTCTAATGTATCTGAAGCATTCATTTTAAAATGTATACTTGCTGAAATAGCTGGTTTGTGCCACTAATATGGTCGCATGTGTCTTTTATAGAAAAACCACTGTTCTCTCATCTCAAAGAATAGTCAAGGTGAAGGTGAAAATGACAATAAATTCATGTGAATTGAACCTTGAATTATACACGCCATCTGCCATTTAGAAACACTTCATCAGACTGCTGTGAAATATGATTAGAGATCTCTGTCAACATGAATCAATAAGACATTTCATTTCTGACATTAAAACTAAATAATTCAATAAAAACATCTGTAATGTGCTGTCACATCATAACTCTATTAAACTTGAGATTTTACACCTCATTGCTCCCATCTCTTCAAGTCTTTTACTATACAGATAGTATCCAACAAAAACCCTCAACAAAAATTCACATTCAAAGTATTTTTATTTCATAAAATACTCTAGTTTGCAAAGCATAAAAAAACAAAGCAGCAATTGCACTGCTTTTTAAACTATTTATTAGGAGGACTGGAAAAATGGCCCAATAATCCATGTGCCTTATCTCCTTCATGCATTTTGCCATATCCTGTATGTCGCACTTGTTTATCTGCATATGTGACCTCGCCTTAAGCTTTCAAGTCAGAGGAAAGGAGCTTGCAGATTAAAGATTGCAACCAAGCACAGATTCTCCTCCAGTAAGTGACATCATACATAATGTAATTTCTTTTACAAGATGTGACTACAATTTAAATGATTCATAACCTCCCCATTTTAGCCATGCAAAGCACAGACAACTGCACACAACTAGTTGGTTAGATCATGGAATAGGATTTATAACATTTAAAGCACACAACATGTTAATGTGCGGTAATGTGCCTGAGAGAGGATTTGTGCACACCTTTTACAGTAGTTAATTAAAATAATGACATTTGATTGTACCGTGTGGGAATATGACAAAGGGTATTTTTATTTTTATTTTATTTTTATTTAGTCATTTAGCAGACGCTTTTATCCAAAGCGACTTACAAATGAGGACAATAAAAGCAGTCAAAACTAACAAAAGAGCAACAATATATAAGTGCAAATGACAAGTCTCGGTTAGCCTAACACAGTACACGTAGCAAGGTGTATATATATATATATGGTATATATGGTATATATATACACATATACACATATATATATATATATATATATATATATACACATATA
>NW_015542332.1:154300-163801 GCF_001515605.1 Sinocyclocheilus anshuiensis | reverse complement strand
CTAGAGTTAGAGGGTCAAATAAAGGTGGAACAGATGTGTTTTTAAATTATTAATAATCAGGGTATTGAGGTGGTGGAAGTATTCTTTTCAATGTAATGTGAAAGAGGGTTCCAGCATCATATACTGGATAGTTACTTGAATATTTTTAAAAGGTATAGCACAGAGATGAGATTGTCTTTTCTAGACTAATCACTGCTATATCTTTTATATAGGCTACCGTATGAAATGTAGATGAAAGACAGGTCAGATATTCTTTATTTTCTCTCTCTCCTCAGAAAGATGGCGCTGAAACTATTGGACCCAAACTCCACTGTATCATCTCCGTTCTTCTCCCCTGTGGAGAACGGCCACAACGTTTCAGTGAACCATACCTCCTCTCGTCCATATCCTTATCCAGACGTCACCTACGTGGACTTCTATCTGCATGAGCCCTTGGTGTCCGCTATCTTCATTGTATCCTACCTCCTCATCTTTATTGTGTGCATGGTGGGAAATGGAGTGGTGTGCTTCATTGTACTAAGGAGCAAGAACATGCGTACGGTCACCAATCTCTTCATTCTCAACCTGGCCATCAGTGACCTGTTGGTTGGCATCTTCTGCATGCCTACAACATTGGTGGACAACATCATCACAGGTAAAGGCATTCTTGTTATTGTGATTAAATGTTTCCTGTGTTTTTCAGACAAACCTAAACTATATTAGGTCAAACATAAAAAAATGATAATTGTTGTTAAATATGTGTAATTTATAATTACAATAATTATTATTTTGCATGTATTTTACTATTTATATACAGTATAATTTTCTTCCTTCTGCACTACTATGACCACCTACTAGGTGGTTACTTACCTAAAATTCCAATACAATTGCTTTGAAATTGTACTATTATAGATCGTATTTAAATGTGTATTATATACTTCTTTATATAGATACTGTAAGTATTCATTAACTGAAACATTTATGGCTCATTTGTTTCGAATCAGTGGTTTGGAGCTTGTTTCAAACATTCCACTCATTCTCTCCACTGCATTTTCACTGTTTTAACCAGCAGGTTCCGTCAGCCTGTGGTGTTTCAAGTGCTTTAAACCATTCTGCAAAGCAAATGGTTCAATTCATTCAGAGTTTCAAAGAGCTTTGTTTCTCCCATCACTATTCACACACTGGGATATTATACTACACTCTTAACAAGCAGCCATCCACAATCCCCAGTCTACAGCACAGCATCACACATTGAACTGTTGATGTCTGCATAACAAGTCCTATTTCATTCTCTACCCAAGCTAATCTCACACACTCGCCTCTAAACAAACAATCATGCCAACATTTGTGTTTGTTTAATATCCCATTATTGTCATCTTCATCCATCGCTGGTCTAATAAAAAATGCCAAATGGCAGGCTATGACTTTGATGGCCACACTGCAATTTCTCAATAAAGATATCAACAAAGACAAACCAAGCCAAAGTCAAACTGCATCATCCCCAGGGTTGCCACTAGCCCAAAGGCCAATAAAAAAGCTCAAAACTAGCCCAATAACCTTAGTCCAAATATTACAACGCCCATACCTAAAATTAAAAATCACTTTAGTAAGCTATTTTTTTTTTTTGAAAGGTTCCATACAAGTGCCACTCCCGCACAGTTTTATCATGGGTAAAATTAAAATATTTCAATACAATCATTTCAGTCTAATATAATTTATGCAATATATGAAACATTTGGCTCACAGGGGAAAAAATCAACCTGCGGCAACAGTTTAAATGTAACCCAATTCCACAGGAAAAGCATGGACTTAGCAACCACGTTCTGACATAAACCATAGGGAATATAGATCAACTTGGAGAAGAGAGCTTTCATTCTGAGTATTAAATGCACTAAACTTTTATAAGAGGGTGAATACAACACATTCCCATGATGCTTTGCAATGGGAACAGCCAATCAGATTTATTTCCTAAGGCAACTTATGTCAAGCCTATTTGTAAAGTGCATGATTCCAAACTAGCTTAGGTGGGAAATTATGCCTAACACCCACTAGTTTCCATCAGCAATATATGTGTTGATGTGTGCAGTATAGTGCAGAGTCCTGCATGGGTCCTGTTTAGTAAACCCACCCCACACACGCAGTACTTATCAGAACACCCAAGCCGTTATCCGACAGCAGCACTAATTTAATTCTGTACCCAAGCCGACCGGTTTGACATAAACACTGTGACCCGAACAGCACCCACATTAAATCTACTGCATCCCTTGATCAGGTAGACAAAAATTATTAGTTTCTCTTGTAACACAAGCAATCAAACCAATATTTGGCATTAGGAGTCGATGCATTTAAGAACAACAGACACGTAGCCCAACATGGTAATAATTAACAGAAAAAAAGAGAATGTGCATTCATTGTGCAAGCAATACAAAACTTTTGCCTACATCACATGAAAAATCCACCCATACAGGCTATTTTTGAACAAATGTGCATAAATCATACCACAGGCTATATAGACGCCTTGAAGCCATGAGCCTTTTCAACAGATTTACTCTGCATTTAAATGCCGTTGCCTTGTATCTGCGGTGCATACAGTCAGTGGCCGCTGGTCCTCTTAGCAGCATGAAAACTAAAACATTTATACAAATTGTGAATAGATTATATACAGAAAGCAAGCAAAGAGTGCTTCCTTTTTATAATCAAGCTGTCAATCATTTCCGTTGCAGTGTGATTGGCTACAATGCTCAATATTGCAAATCATATTGTAAATAGAAACCTTTGACAGTCTTCAGATTACAGAGCATAAAAACAAATAAACACGGGACTGTTTGAATGCAGCTGCCTATCAGCGGGTACCGAGTTGAGTCGAAATACAGTAGTCTTGGCTATTGGACCCATAGTCCGCACGTGCCTGTTGATTCCCGATATTATTCCATCCTTTACATCAAATATTAGCAGTTCACCCATCGGGTATACCTGCCCGCATCCTCTGCAGTCATGACATAAAAAGTATTAACTTTCCATTGAAGGAGAACAAATATGGTAACACCAGGCAGTCTAAAATTGCTACATTTGAGAAATTGTTTATATGAGTAAGGTAGTCTTGTCTTGTTTAGTATGTTTTTGTGGATAGGTGCTTACGAAAGGCAATTTTATCTGTATTTCAAGAGGATGAATGTTCAGGCATTACAGAACTAATCATAGAAGAAAGTGTAGGCAATTTGTAGGCAATCAAGTGAATGTCACTGAACAAGCTCATCCTGAACACCTTGAAATTGGCCCATTCCTCTCCATCACAGTGATGGCTGTTAAATTATGCTGTATACTGCAAAGACAGTACCATAAAAGACTTTGCAAAGCAGTTTGATGTTGTTAATTTTAAAAGAATGAGAAAACACCTAAGTGATGTTGAGCCTTTGATGTTTTCTGCACAGTAGAAAGAATGCTGATTTAAATTTCATCAACACTAATAATTTAATAACATTTAATAAATCAAACTTTAGCAGATTTTTTATACTGTACATTTTTTGTGATGCCTAAATTCACTTGTAGCGATGAAAACTTTTGATTTTTTTGGTACACATTTCTGAAACTGATCACAAACATATCCGTGACAAAAGGATTGGTGAGAAGATTATAACAGAAACATCATGCTACACACTCCTTCCCAGCATTTGATACAGAGAATGAACTACATCCTGTCAGACCCCATTGGATGATTCAACAGTTATGTGACTGCATTGAATATAAGTGTATAGACTCAAAGCGTTTTCTCCTGCTTATGGCTGAAAAAAAAGTGCATGACATTTACATTATGGCATTTAGCAGATGCTCTTTTTACAGAGCGTGCAAAAAGGCTTTAGCATCACGAGTCTGTTGTGATTAGCAGATTGCAAAGAAGTGCTAAATACAGTACAGATTTTTCCACAAAGAGTGGAACAGAGAGAATTAATTCATCATCTGAGCATTATCAGTGTCTGAATGATGAGCCATGAGAACTGAAAACATTTGCAACATTGATAAGACAGCAGATATAAATGTATGTATCAAAACCTAAACACTGTGGAAAAAAGAAACATGCAATATGAACTGCATAGAACCAGAAATGTAATGTATTCACCAAGTGAAAAATGTAGACCACAAGGCTTCAAATGCTATGAGTTCAAACTATGAGTTCAAAGCACAAATTATTCAGAGCTGCACGTCCTCCAGACTTTTTAGCTGTGCTCTGAGATAGCATGACTTGTCTCTATAAGATCTCCTACGACATGGTAGACCCCTTGAAATGTCAGAATTACAAGCATCAGGCATAGAACAACACTTCAAATATAATGAAAGGTGTAGATACGAATGGCCACAAACAATTAAAATTGGGTGCACAGATTTTCATATAATGACTGATGACAGATAAAAGGCTGTTTTGTCTAAATAATAATAATAAAAACGCCAACTACTAAAAATGCATTTGTTCTAAATGCTACAAGTGAATTTATCCTTCACATTATAATATGAAATGTTGATTTTTTTTTTTTTGAGATACTGCAAACAGACACTGAAATGAACAACACATGCATACTAATAATCACTCATTTGGGAGCTCTTGTGAGTGTCCTTAGTGACAGCACCTGTAAATACCAGCATCTGTCACCAGACCTACGGCCAACTAGCATCCAAATATTTTCTTACGGTTCCAAGCACACGCTTCCTATCCTGGGTACATTTATCTGTCACATAGCAACACAACCCGAGGAACTTTCTATGTGATACCTGATGACAGCTGCTCATTTCTGAGCTACCAAACAGCTGAGGAGCCGAATCTCATTAAAACACTGAACTCCCTCAGCTCTGTCCCCACCAACAGGACTGCAGCAGTTGAGCTGCCTAAAGAAGTTTTAGGTCAAGATGACATAAATCTTGATGTACAACCAACGTTTCACCCTCACCAGAGGTGCTTTTCCACCTAAGGCCTCGCATGTAACACCTCTATGTAACTGGCTCCACACCTCACACTTTCAAAGCCGAGGCAAAGCAAGAATAAGTGTTGACATATGGCAGGGAGATTTTCCTGTTTTGTGTGAACGTCACCTGACAACAACAGATGAGTTGAATGTGTTCTCAGCTGTGTACTATGCTGCATCCCAGCAGCACATAAAAACATCAACAAGGGTCAGAGCCTCAGTGCCTCAACTTTGTTATTTGATTTGCTGGAAAATGCAATGCACCAAACACTCCAAGGCATTCCAAGAACCTCAGTGACAATACCATTGTGTGCAGTTCAACATGAGCAGACCATGACAGCAGCCTTACGGCACTATTCAGAGAAATAAAGAAAAAAGCCTGACCCTTATTTGCAGTAAATGTAAGTTTAATAAGTCCACGTTTGAGATCTTTGGATTTGTGTCCTCAGCAAATAGCATACAGTATCTGCTGACTTCAGGAATGTGACTAGAGTGCAACACATCATTGCTCTAACCATTGCCAGTAAAATGCTAGTCTTACAGACATAACGAATGCTGTTTTGACCACTAACTGTTCTTGATATGATTTGATGGTTTTAGCATTTAATGATATAAATCCATGTAAATTTCAGTCTTACTGTATATGACTGTCCGGCCGATTGTGTGCTTGAGTACAGCAGTGGGTGCACATGCAATTAGGGAATAGGCATCTTGTGAGTTTTTAGAAAGTAAAATTAAAAAATACTGAGAACAGCCTTCTTGATCTTACAGTTCATAATGCAAAATAACAAAATCAGCTGTGTAAAACATTGTATGTTTTTTTCACAGTTATTATTACTACAAAGGGTCCCACTTTAGTTTGAGGACCAATTCTCACTATTAACTAACTATTAACTACGACTTCTGCCGTAATAAACTCCTAATTTGCTGCTTATTGATAGTTAGTAAGGTAGTTGTTAAGTTTAGGTATAGGGTAAGATCTAAAATATGGTCATGCAGAATACGATATTAATATTTGCTTTATAAATACCAATAAACAGCCAATATGCTAGTAATATGCATGCTATTAAGCAACTAGTTAAAAAGTGAGAATTGGTCCCTAAACTAAAGTGTTACCCTAGTTTTACCAGCTTTCTTTTGTTTTTCATCTTTAAAAACTGTATATTGACATTCAATAAGACTGTGCAACACTGTGCACATTGCAAATTAACATATTATAATTCAATTATGTAGATTAATTTGATCTAAAATTACAATTTTTATTTAAATGGATTCTATATCAACAATGTGTTTATTAGATTTATTATACATTTAATATTCATAATAATATACATATTAATATACATAATAAATAGATTTATTATGCAATTCGTTTGCAGCCAATGCCAGCAGAGCTCTTATTGATGGTGGAAAATTATACTCGCAGACAGAGCGTGAAGGTTGCTATTGTGTGGAGATGTGAAAACACTTTCACCTCTACATCTATGGAAATCCATTTATACTTGTAACAAGTCATTAACCCATCAAACACATCTGAACAATCAGTTGCAAACAGGTTTCAGGCCATCTGCTTGAACTGAGTGTTTTCGTTGTTAAATACAGAAAAGGGTCAGACAATCCACGTGACATTGTCTATCACGCCAGCCTATTTCTACACCCTCAGCCTTCTGTGAATTGAACAACATACTAACAGCCTTGACTCTTGAATAAATCAGAGTCTAAACAGTCCAGTTTCTTCAAAAGTGTTTTCTCCAAGGTTTTGATGAAACACCATCTGGTGAGATCTCTCAGGTCTTCCAACCAGAGATTATTAGTTGTCCCAAAGCTTTGGAATAGTCTTCATGCTTTTACATTACATCTTAAGAACAAATCACTTCTCCTTAGCTTATAATCAATAGTGCATTTGCTGAGTTATATTCCTGTTATGTAGTGTGTTTATATGTTTATCTTCTTATCTTGCTCTAGTTTTATTTTATGTATGGCCTCATATTTGCCATCCTATTTGCAATCATTGTTCTGAACCTGAGACCTGTTGTTGTTGTTGTGTGCTCTAAACTGACCTTCACCTTTTCGCTCATTCACATGAGCTCATATAGCTTGATGACTGACATTAAGTGCCATGAACAGATCTTCTGCAGGCTCATGAGTCACATCAGACTATTGAAAAGTCAAAGACCAAGACAGACGAAATATCTTGTTTTATTTTCTTAGCTTAATTATGAGTTGAGGCTGTCCTGGCCTTCAAGGTCACAAGTCATAGCAGATGAGGACACAAGGACAGATACACATTTGCAAGATCCCCCATGCAATCTAGAAAACTGCAGCATACACTGTATCATGAAACAAACACAAAGATACAAAGTAAATGGATTTATGCTCTCAAAGGAATGGCCTTCACCCTCAGTTCAGCTCTACTGTATGTAATTTTGATGATCAAAGATTTAAGGGATAAAATGATTTACTGCAGGGGTTGGTGTGACGGCTCAACTGCAAAATAAATTGCTGTGGTTGGTCAGCATGTATGTATGTATGTATGTATGTTCAATAATATGGAAATAAAACAAACTAATAATAAATAAATAATTGGCACATCAAGTAATTTATTAAATATTAACTCTGACAGAGTAGCCTACTTAGACGCTTTTTGACAGTAAACGGTTCAGTAAGTTTGCACTAGCTTGGATTTCACCACTGCAAGATGACAGGATTCTAGCTGCAGGCGCATAGATCTTCTGAAGTTCATGCAGACTTCAGACAAAGCACTTCACGGAGCTGAAACAGTACAAACAGCAGCTGTGCATCTTTCTAAGAGAACATTGTGCAATGCTACAAAGATCCCCCGCTGAGTTAGTGTTACACAACAAACATCTCAACCTTCCTCACAGTAAAAGTCTGATGTGTCTAATACAGACCTACAACAGACTTACAAAAAATGAAACTGTAGACTGAATGCCACCAAAATTCATCTCAGACTCTGAAAGTTGGCTGCAAAGTATTTTACAGACAGACAAAGTTTACCCATTACTCCTTATTCCCCCTCATCAAAATCCTTAACCACATGAACTTTGTAACAAAATCCTTTGTAACAATCTGTTGCAGTACAACCAAGACAACTGATTCAGAAAAATAAACATCCTCCATTGTGTCTGACTACCAACAAAAGTATTTTTTTCACAAAGCCTTTTGTTCCCAATAGTACTTGTTGGATGTTTATTTATAAATGTTAACATTATGATAATCTCTTTTAGACCTTCAATGTGACATTAAACTTGACATTAGACTACGTAGATTACTGAATAATTGACGTTATATAATTTTTATTCGTGTTGTGGAGCAGAGCGACACAGTAAAGAGCATACAACTCAAATGCATTATAGATTTGCATCTTTTATTACAATTGAACAACACACGAACAAGAGTGGTAATATTAACACCAACAGCACAATTGCAAAAAGTTCATATTTTTTGATACTGTATTATCAGACTGTTTTTGCTCTGCCAACGTAATCTGTTCCAAATGAAGCCACAGCAGAATCAAGTGTTTCTGACTGAATCAAGGCTGCGTTCCAATCTACCCTAACTGGCCTGTAACGTGAACATGCCAGCATGACATAATAATAGCTGTGGGATGTTTCCTTCAGTGACTGTGATCCTTATAAGAATCAGAAGTGACACATGTTCCTATGTCCGTTATGATTAAGATGGAGAAAACCTTCCTTCTAAGCTTTTGCTCTTATTCCTAGAACACCAAAATGTTCATTCTATGTATTTATATATATATAGGAGTGGATGTACAGCCATGTTTAGTATATTTGCAGTTAGATTCATATATTTAAGCCAGGCTGGATCTGGATTGTTTTCAGTTCTCTGTATAATGGCGCTTTTCCACTGCGTGGTACGACTCGGCTCGTGTCTTGTCTGACTACTTGTGATCAGATTACAGAAACTGCATCTTACTACCAGGTGGAAACTGGGCCAACGTTTAGAGAACATAACTAAAGCCTAGTGGCTACTAGAAAAAGGAACAAACTCTTTAATGGGGCCATCAAAAATGGTGCATATAAGGGTCACTTATGGCGACTCGGCACGGCTCGGTTCGGTTTGCGTTTCCACTGCAGTTCAGTACCGCTTTAGAGTGGGCGGGATTATTCACATGTCGTTATAGATGCGCCGCCTCTACTACCACGACTCCTAAAAAAAATGTTTTCATTCCGCGTAGCCCCATCAAGCTCTCGCTGGATCTGCTCCTCTGCTATCAACGAGAGGAACGTCTGTTCTTCCGCAACAGACAACAAAACTTTTTGGTTGTTAAAAAAAAGGTGCGCTTGTTCAAAACAGTTGTGTTACGATCCTTCGCTGGCTGTGCTGATTTAAATCTAGTGGGTCTTTTGTGTTTGTATCGCAAGTTCAGTGACGCAGGTAGTGACGATTCTCTCCAGCCAATCCGGCCGATCAGCAGAGTTTACACATCATGTTTTGGTAACGGTACGGTTCACTTGGAACCCCAACCGAGGTGGTACTAAAAAAAGTACCAGGTACCAGGTACTGTACCCAGTGGAAAACCCCC
>NW_015542332.1:134583-150771 GCF_001515605.1 Sinocyclocheilus anshuiensis | reverse complement strand
CCGAGGTGGTACTAAAAAAAGTACCAGGTACTGTACCCAGTGGAAAACCCCCCAAAAGTGAACCGTACCGTGCAGAGGAAAAGCGCCATAAGTGAACCTTTAATACTGAATGACATTCTCTCTGTCTATATATTTGTTGGTTCCCCTCCTCTCATTAATTATTTTGTTAGCTGTCTTACTGTCGCCTACTGTCTCACAATCTCTACCCAATTTTTTTTCTCTCCCACTTCCTCTGTTCTTCAGACTCATTTTCTCTTACACCATCTGTATTTTAAAAAACTCTCTTCGTCTGTCACATCATTATTCATACCCACACATCGACCAGCTGCTGCACAATATCTCCAAATTGAATCAGCCTTTTAAAAGGATCTTCTGGGTTTAATCTCGCAAGAGGTGAACAAAAACAATAGGTCCCCAAGTGACTGAGCTCTGTTCTTCTCATCAGTCTCCCTTATAATCCACTTAGCTAACACCACTCAACACACAAAAAGTGCCAGCTTCACTTCGTAAGCTGAAAGAGTCAAGGGAATGTGTTAAAGTGGTGTCAATAAGTGAAAAAGAGAGTAAGTGAGAGAGAAAACCAAATGGGAGAGAGAGAAAAGGAGAGATCAAAAAGTCCACATTGTAAAGTCTGTATGTCAAGTTGCATTAACTGTAAATAAAACTGAGGAAGAAAGCAAGTAGGAAACAAAAATATACTACAGTATTGTATGTACGCAGTAACTGTCTTGCATAGAGAGTAAAATGATCAAATGAACAAGAAATGTATTTAAAGGTGGGCTAAATATTATTTAATTTCAATACAGATGCTTGTAAATTATGTCACAATTTGGGAATGATGGTCTAAATTATTATATGAAAAGTGAATGGTTCCTTAAGATATATATGTAATTTCTGCCCTGTTGTTCATACTTCACTTTTCTTCTGCAGGCTGGCCTTTTGGCAGTTTGGTGTGTAAGTTGAGCGGGATGGTGCAGGGAATATCTGTATCTGCCTCTGTCTTCACACTAGTGGCCATTGCTGTTGACAGGTGGGCTAAAAAAAGTCAATATATTTGTAGTTAATAGTGTTATCGAAATATACATTTTGTGTGTGTGTGTGTGTGTGTGTATTTTATGTACACTATCGCTCAATTCTTTTAAAAGAAGCCTCTTGTGCTCACCAAAGCTGCATTTATTTGATCAAAATACCGCATAAACAGTACTGTAAAATGTTATTACAATTTAAACTAACAGTTTAAATGCCATTTATTCCTGTGATGGCAAAGCTGAATTACTCTAGTCTTCAGTCAGTGTCACATGATCCTTCAGAAATCATAAAAAATCTGATTTGCTACATTTGAAAACATTTGTGCAGAAAAATGACATTTATATAAGTAATAATTTCGTATCTTTTTTTTAGCCTAAACTTCCGAATGGTAGTGTACATTTAAAATGTAAATGTAATAAATGGATTATCTTCACGTTTATATTTATTGTACATTTTTCCTCAAAACGTTTTCTTGAAACACATATTTTCTGTTTCTGTCTCAATGTCCTCTGCTCCGTTTTCTGTCACCCGTCTCTTTTCCTATCTCATTTTAATGTCTTTCCTCACACTCTCTTCCTTGTTTTATATTAATGTGTCAGATTCCGCTGCATTGTCTATCCCTTCAAACAGAAGCTCACTATCTCCACCTCCACTCTCATCATCGTCATCATCTGGGTTCTGGCCATCTCCATCATGTGTCCGTCTGGTGTCATGCTACAGGTCACCAAAGAGCACAGAGTCTCCATCTTGCTAAGCGATGGCAACACCACACAACCCTTCTACTGGTGCCGTGAAAACTGGCCAAACCAGGAGATGCGCAAGATTTACACCACAGTACTCTTTGCTAACATTTATTTAGCACCTCTGACCCTAATTGTCATCATGTACGCCCGGATTGGAATCACGCTCTTCAAAACATCCATGCCTGTCCCTGTGAGCCAGGTTGGGACCTCAGGCTCCGGTTCTAGCGTTGGGAAAAACAGCAGATATGAAAGTCGTCAGCTGGTGTCCCGGAAAAAGAAGCGGGTCATTAAAATGTTGCTAGTGGTGGCCCTGCTCTTCATCCTGTCATGGTTGCCGTTGTGGGCACTCATGATGCTGAGTGACTACGCAAGCCTGAGTGAGCGTCAGCATCGTATTATTAACATCTATTTTTATCCTCTGGCCCACTGGCTGGCGTTCTGTAACAGCAGCGTCAATCCCATAGTCTATGGGTTTTTCAATGAGAACTTTCGCAAAGGTTTCAAGGCAGCCTTTAAGCTTCAGCTCTGCTCAGCCCATTCGGGGAAGAGAAGGAGCTACTCTCACCGTCTGCAGGGGAACGCTGTATTACCTGCCAACTTGCCCCTGACCAAGGAGTCTGCACTGGAGGCTGGAGGTCCAAGACCAGGACAGGTGCTCATCCAAGAGCTGGTGTCGGTGGGCAGTGGGAGGGCTCTAGGTGAAAGAAGCCAGTCATCAGGCAAGGAAAACGTGAAAGAACAGGATCTGATCATGGAAGATCTGGAGAAGGTTTGTGTGTGTACTGTACATGATATTGTTTTGGACCCCTTAAACTCTAGATATCATATACTTTTACATGTATGTAAGATTTTTTTAATGTATTTATTTAATTGATTAGAAGTGACTGTAAATACACTTATAATGTTTCAAGTTCTCTATTTTAAATGATTGCTGTTTGTTTGAACTTTCTGTTCATCAAAGAATCCTGTGGAGAAAAAAAAACATGGTTTCCACAAAAATATTAACGGGATAGTTCACCCAAAAATGAAAATTCTGTCATTATTTACTCACGCTCATGTCGTTCTAAACCCGTAAGACCTTTGTTCATCTTCGGAACACAAATTAAGATATTTTTGATGCATTCTGAGAGCTCTCTGACCCTCCCATAGACAGCAAGGGTCCTTACATGATCAAGGTCCAGAAATGTAGCAAGGACATCTGTAAAATAATCCATGTGACATCAGGTGTTCAACCGTAATTTTACGAAGCTACGAGAATGCTTTTTGAGCGCAAAAGAAAAAAAACGACTTTATTCAACAATTCGTCTCCTCCGCGTCACCCTAGCGCCATTTTGGAGAGTATCCACTGAACGTAAATTACGTATGCTGTTTTGTGTCAGCTGTGCCATGCGGATATGCTGTTTACATCGTTTACGCTTTGATTTGAACGAAAACAACGTATCCGCATGGCGCAGCTGACGAATAGACGAATTGTTGAATAAAGTCGTTTTTTTTTTCTTTTGCACTCAAAAAGTATTCTCGTAGCTTTGTAAATTTACGGTTGAACCCCTGATGTCACATGGATTATTTTACCGATCTCCTTGCTATGTTTCTGGGCCTTGATCGTGTAAGGACCCTTGCTGTCTATGGGAGGGTCAGAGAGCTGTCAGATTCCATCAAAAATATCTTAATTTGTGTTCCAAAGATGAACGGAGGTCTTACGGGTTTGGAACAACATGAGGGTGAGTAATTAATGACAACATTTTCATTTTGGCAGCATCCCTTTAAGCATCATAACAGTTTTCATCCAAATCCGCATCATGGGACACTAAAGACCTCACCAATGGCTACTGGGAAACATAAAACTTTTTGAAATATTAATACAATTTTACAACTTTTTAATAAAGCTTTTTTAATTTTTTTTATCATATAAATGCAGGTTTAGTGAGCATAAGAGACTTCTTTCAAAAACATTTTAAAAAATCATAAACCCTAAACCTTAGCTTATATAACATTTATACAGAATTTATATAATGGGATATAATGAGAAATACTAATCTCATAAAACGACATTATTCAACAGGAATTGTGCATTGCAAATTCCAAAATCCACATCATTAAACTGGCAAATAAAAATATCCTTGAGCAGTTTACCATTACAACAGATGCTTTAGTAAATAAACTTTTTTTTTATTATTGGCAGCCAAGGCAATTTTACAGATGTTCTTCACTAAATTGTCAATTTTCACCCTCCATCTCCTTTTGGCATGAGCAGATTTTTCCAATAGTCCCTGTTTGGTCTATTTTTATTAAAGAAGGTTTCAGTGACACTGCATCTAACTTAATCTTCAGAGAACATTCAGGGTATTATAAATGGTATAAATGTAACTATTGTTTGTCTTTCTTAGTCGATAAACAAAAATCGGTACTAGTGGCAGTGTGCTGATTTTTGTTTATTGACTGTGAAGGGTTTCATATGATCGAGCACCTGCCCAAAGTTTTTGGATGTGCGCACATTACACTCTCTTCATTGTCTTTCTTTCTTCACAGGTAATGTACGATCTATAGGTGCTTAATGATTTCATGGAACCCGGTCAAAGATACTGTGTGCTCAATGATTTGATGCTCATGAAAGGCTGATTTTTCCCTTCTCTTTGACTGTTTTACTGCTGGGAGGACACCATGAGTTCATCTTTCATCTTCTAGGCAAGGATATGCTCTGCCTTTTCCTTCTTGAAATTTCAAATTTTATGACAATAATTGTGCCAGACAGGCAGACTGAGCTGGA
Source organism: Sinocyclocheilus anshuiensis (assembly GCF_001515605.1). Classification (NCBI taxonomy): domain Eukaryota; kingdom Metazoa; phylum Chordata; class Actinopteri; order Cypriniformes; family Cyprinidae; genus Sinocyclocheilus; species Sinocyclocheilus anshuiensis. The sequence goes on along the minus strand of NW_015542332.1, from coordinate 146,232 downwards.
GAGGTTAAAATTCAGACGGTTGTGTGTGACAAACACAAAGAAGGCCATTTTGTGGACTTAGTTTTGACCTAATAAGATGAGAAATGAAATGACATCTCACTGGCTGCCAAATTATGCCCAGTGTCATTTCGTTGATGTATTAGCTGATTGCATTCACCATGTTTGACCTGAGGAAAGCACCCTGAGGTTTGTCGAAAATTGCAAGGCCACAAGGCAACAACAGGGGAAATCTGACAATGCTTTCTATTGCATCTCCTCTCTATCTGGATGGTAAAATGACTGCATTTTGTTCAAATGGTCTGTTCAGTTTCTCCTGTTGTACAATGACATTTTTCGATTCTTTCACTAACCAACACTGAATGAATGTCAGCAGCAAAACTTGCTGGTTTACAGGGTGAATGTAGGTCTTCATCTCTGCCTATTTAAATGAGGAGCATCATGACTATGAATCTATATTAGCATAAAATAGCTCACTGTAACAGGAAGGGCATTTTGCCAGAAATTTTCAGAAACACTCAACAGTTTGTGCCCTGACATGGGGGACAGTGCCTGAGGACCTTTTCAGACTCTTGAATTCAGTGGCGGCTCGTGGGTTTTAAAATAGAGGAGGCACACTAATTGTATTGGTCTGGGATCCCTGCCGATTATTATTATTATTATTTGCTTAACCTTTTTGGTTGCTTTTAGTCAGAAAACGTAAAGAAAACGACATGCATACAGCAAGATAATATAATTTCACTTACCTGGCCTATCACTTGAAGCAAACATCCATCCCTTCTTAAAAGTCTGTGTTAAAAGAGAGCTGCCTGTTGTGCTATTTAATTAAGCCGACTGCTGTAGCCTATATCCAGTTTAGGCTGTTTTCCCTAAATTTGTATATATACTGTTTGAATGACAGCTTGGTAAATCGGTTGGCGATCAAATATTCAATATCGCTACTCATCATAAGTACTTGGTACATTATCAGCGCAGCGGGAGACGTTCAAACTAATATCACGTAATTTACGTCTCTTTGATGATTGGTTGATATCAGAAGGGAGGCTAGCCTCCCTTGCAAGGGTTCTTTTCTCAACACTCCTCAGCATTGAAAGTGAACACTCGATGGTGATTGGCTAATTTTTTTGACCAACGGAGGCACGCGAGCTCGCCTCTCCCCCGGCCTCCCCCTACCCTTCTCTATCATTAGCGGTTGTAATTACATCAGCAGATTCGGCACATTCGCGATAGAAAAGCGGCGCTTTCACGTTATGGTATTACAACTGTGAAATTACAAACAAAAAATACACATTCTGAGACATGTACTGAAATTAATTGTAAATTTTATTAACATTAAATCGTCCTCCTCCCATTTTCACCTCAAAATTATGGAGAAGCTGTGCCTCCCCTGCCTCCCCCGACAAGCCGCCACTGCTTGAATTCATTGTAAATGAGCTGCTGAACAGAAGAGTTGTGCCTTAAAAAGAGGGCATTAGCTGTCAGAAACAATGAGAACTTGAACGTCTCCTATATGGAATGAGTCAAGAAACAAATCCACAAGGAAAATGGCAAATGTCCAGACTGTCTCTGGTTTTTGCATATGACATTTATGCATATCTCACAGTTTCTCTTTTGGCTCTACTATGAACGAGAATCCACGCTTTTGTATGTGTAGAAAAAGAAAAAGCTTACTTTAAAATGTTATTTTGTTGTCTGTGTTTCTAATGTAAACCTGGCAGGTGTTAAATTCTAAAGTGGTATACTTGAGGTACACAATGTTTTGCTGCTACAATGTCCTCTGTGAACTTTTTTATTCATTTTCAGTTTGATGATACATCCTTTTGGCTGCAATTCAACATCTGACTGTGCTTTGCAATGATGTGTATAAAATGACTAATCAAGTGAGAATCTGTTCAGAAAAAAGTCATTAATGTAGGTTGGGCTGGAAATTTGGTTTGACTAAATAAGGTTATGTATGTTGTGTTTCTCTGAGAGCAAAGGGCGCTCATATTGAAATACGGTAAATTACAGCTACACCAGCAACTGATATTCCATCATCAAATGCTCAAATTATGTAAGAAATAATTGTTATAATTTCACCACTGCTTGCTGCATAATGTGTGAGAGACAGAGGGGAAATGGTAGAGAGAGAAACAGGACCTTGTTGAACTGTCTTACTGGTTGATGGTCAACGTGAACGACTTTAATTTTTGCGAAAGTGAAAGCAGTGTGGCATATCAGCCTACTTGTCATGCCAGTGTGTCGTGACAGTATAATCATGTCTTTAAAGTGACATTTCTGACCGTGTATTTGTTGGATGTTGGCACTTCTTATGTTATCATCAACAAGACAGATGCTATAGGATAACGTAGCCTACAAAGAACATTATTTTAACATACTGCACAGAACACAGCAGACTGGAAAATTATACGGAGAGAAAAACAAAATATCTTTTAGTCTCTCTATATGTCAAAATTGTTACATGTCTCGAGCACTGGTGTAACTTCTGTTAGTTCAGTCACACAACATTCTACACTGATGTTAAGTCTTACTCTTATTTAGAACCTGGAACCAGTTGCATAAACTTGGTCACCATGTTATAACTGTGTCTTAAGAACTAGTCTGACCAATTACATGTGACCACTTGCCTGCTTACAAGACACATTTGACCCAGCTGTTCAGGTGGGCATGAAGACCACAAATGTATGTGTGTAGAACTTATCATTACCCAAAGACACACTTGTAAAATGCCTTTAAGGAGCTTTATTTTCACTTTTATTTACTTTGCACTTCAAAATAAACATCCAAGTGTCTGTTCTGAAGTTCCTATGTGACAGACAACACGATTTGATTGTGGTGCTTCGAATTAAGTGATAAAAAGCAGTTGCAAACATTTTACAAAAAACATGATCATCTCTGAACCAATAAAACTGGTATAAAATTATTGGCAAAATTTTACGTTTCACTACCAAATTATATGTAGTATCTAATTAGTGTAACTGACATGTGGCATTAATTAGGTGTGAATTCCTGAACATAATGAATTATGTAATTCGCTTAGCCTCAAATACAGCTTTGACGTGGTACTCTCAGAAAAAAAAGGTACAAAACATTCACTGCGGCAGCGCCATATCAAAAGGTTTTCATGTGTATTATATGAACTATTTAGTGTTAAATAAGGTACAAGCTTTTGTACCTTAGGGTACTGCCCCAGTGCCAGTGACAGCTTTGCAACTTTGGAGTGTAGGCTAGCCTGTATTTGAGATTTAGTGTGTGCTTTATTATTAGCATTATTCACACTTAGTCTTGCACACTTACTTCCTGTCGTGTGCACACTCTCAAGCAGCCAAGAACACAAGTGTGGGTATTAGAACAGGCCCAGTATCTTTATGTACTTCAGTAACCATGGTAAAAGTCATAGGATAAATTGTTTTTTTTGTTTGTTTGTTTTTTACCTTTTTTCCCCTGCTGTCTTTTTACTGTTCGTCCTGTTCAACACTTCTTTACATTCCAAAAACTGCTACAATAAATTATAAAAAATATACAGTATATACATTAATATATGAAGCTTAAAATTGTATTCTAAAACTTATCTAATAGTACCTTAACTTAATTAATAGTTTAATGCATCCTTTCAGAATAAGTAAAGAGAATTTAAATTTTGGATAGTTTCCCCGCAAATTAAATTTTTTTTTCTTAATTTCAGTAAAGATGCTTTGAAGAATGTTTTGAAGAACCAACCATTTTGGTTACCACTGACTTCCATAGATTGGATTTCCTTTGACATTTCTCAAAATATCTAATTTCTCAGAAGAACGACAGTCATACAGGTTTGGACTGACATAAGGCAGAGTAAAGGATGAAATAAAAAAATGGGTGCATTATCCCTTTAAAGATGTTATGCATTTATGCATTTGTTAATTCTTAATACTAGAGCTCTGAAACACCTATGTCAATAATATGCTTGCTATGTTAATCCTCTCTGTGTTCTCTTGGCAAGCCATGATGACATTTAATGTAAATATACATGTTTGTGTGTGTTTGGGAAAAAGGGCTTGTGTGCACTGGCTGGACTCAGTGTCAATCTCCAGTTGCAGCACAGCATCTTTAAGAGCACAAATGTGCATCAAGTATCTTGATAATGTTAACAGCCCATGGCCTCTGCCAGTTCTGTTTCTTTTTTTATTGAATTGGAAATGTTCCTCTTTCAGCTCTTTGAAGCTTATTTTCACTCATCAAGTGGCAATGATAGCCTTGCGGTTAAAGTCAGCATGAAACAGAAGTTGCAATTAGAGGCGTCATGCCCTTTCAAAGTGAGGGGGCACGTGCCCCCTCAGATTTCTGAGCCAAGTGGATTTTGAATACAACTTCCAAAAGACAAAAAATAGCCGAATAATATTTTTTATATTTGATACAATCACACCGGTGTGATTAGATCGTTTAGTGCGGCACATCACCAGCTGCTAAATTCAAATCTGCATTCGCTGGCGCTGAGCCAGAGATAGGCGCGTTTTTACAGCGCTTTCATTATAACCAATCACACACGATTCTGTTGAGCTTATGAATGCAAAGGAGACATTGGATGCGAAGTATCTTACTTTGCATATAAATGTGTCTTAGCAGTGTGTGGACACAACCACCCTACAATGATACAAATTCATTCCTTTTTTTTTTAATCCCCCAAAAACCTAAACAGGATAAGTCTCAATTATCAAGCCATTTTGATTTTGGAGTGAACCTTCAATACCACGGCTGAGGTGAGACCCTTGAGCAAGGCACCAAACCCCCATCTTTGTTGTTGTGTGTTTACAGTGTGTGTGTTCACTGCTGTGTGTGCGCACTTGGCTGGGTTAAATGCTGAGCACAAATTCCGAGTATGGGTTACCATACCTCTCTTCCACCCTCAATACCACCACTGAGGTGAGACCCTTGAGCAAGGCACCGAACCCCCAACTGCTCCCCGGGTGCCGCAGCACATGACTGCCCACTGCGCTCTGGGTGTGTTCACGGTTTGTGTGTTCACTACTGGGTGTGTGCACTTGGATGGGTTAAATGCAGAGCACAATTCCGAGTATGGGTCACCATACTTAGCCACATGTCACTTCACTTTCACTAAATTCGTTTATGTCTGGCTGCGCAAATCATTTTACTCCAGACTGCTTTCTGAATGAGGGACAATTCAAGGCAGGTTTTGTTAAAAAGTTAAAACTCAAGGATGGATCTGTACCCATTGTTCATCAGGAATCGGGAAAGGTCCTAGAGTCGGGATTCAAACATGGGACACCCGAAGCGCAGTGGCACTGTATGTCGGCACGCTGCCTGCAAGGCTATCGGTGCCAACACTCTTTTTATTTTTTATGATTCTTTGCGAATCGCTTTTGCTCTTCCACAGAAGAGAGGGGCGGAGCGAGCAGAGCTCATTAGCATGTAAAGAGAATGGGAGTGTGTGTGAAAAAATCAGATGTAACCCCCTTTGTAATCCTTAACATTTTCATAAGTAACTGTAATTTAATTACAAAGTTTTTCTTAGTAACTGTAACTGATTACAATTACTTTAATTTTGTAATTAAATTACGTAATTCCGTTACATGTAACTAGTTACTCCTCAACACTGAATGTAAGTAAGATATTCATTTCACAGTGTAAACAGCTTCAGTGATTTTAATGGTAGTTTTTGAGAGTGCCTGAACTCTGGCTAGACTGAATGAAAGTGAAAGTGAAGAAAGTGAAGTGACATGTGGCCAAGTATGGTGACCCCATACTCGGAATTTGTGCTCTGCATTTAACCCATCCAAGTGCACACACACAGTAGTAAACACACACACACACACGGAAAATGTTCTTTGATAATGTAAATGTTCTTTGCTCTCTGTGAAATGAAAGTGTTATAATTAGTAACTTACAATATTGTTATTAAATTCACATTAAATACAAAGTCAGTCGTATTAAAAATATTTTATGGCATGACACCCATATCTGGTACTTAAGTAAAAAGTCGGGTTTTTATGTGTAGTTAATAGATTACACTATTAGTCTACTTTGCCCATCACCATTTATTGATCAAATAACAATCTATAAAGGTGCAAAATGCATTTACTTACACATATTTGAGAATCGAGATATTCCCTGATTATAGTTAACACGTTTGGAAATATTTCGAATAAAAAGGAAGAAACAACAACAACATAAGCCTATATCAGTTATACAGTGCTATCGTGGCTGTGTGTCATGACCCTCGTGTGCCCCCTCAAAAAACATGAGTGCATGATGCCCCTGGTTGCAATCGTCTTTTCTTACCTATTGGGACATATCAGAGTGAAACAGCTTCTTGAACAAGAAAAAACTTACAGCACCAGGTTACCCTGTCCATGTAATAGCCGCATTGTGACATGTCTGCTACTGATTAAGTAAGCAATAGAAATAATGAGTATTACACAGATATATTTGCGTCATTTAACATAATTTATTGTGTGTGTTATTTTGATCTGTTTGTATATTATTTAAAGGTCCCATATTGTCAAAACTTAAATTTCCTGGCTTTTTTCACGATTACTGAGGTCTAGGGGCTATTTAACTACCATATAAGTTTCAAAACAGTCAGTCCACAGTAAAATTCACACAGCCTGCTTAAAGTTCTAGCTATTTTTCACGAACCGTTGTGACTTCCGTAAAAAGTCGACGTCAGAACTACACAGTCACTGCCTTCAGTCACCACCCTGAGCACCGCCCACCGTCCCACTCTCCTTTTGCAAAACCACCCAACATCACAATAAGATGATATTTTAAGCTCCTTATGTAGCCAGATCTGCTGACCCTAGTTACCTGTGGTTAGCCTGGCCGTGCATCACTCAGAAAACAACAGGCCAATCAGAAGAGAGGCTCATGAATATTAACTAGACAGACCAAAATCGACCTGTTCTCAGCAGAGCTCCTGAGAGAGGAGCTGTCAAAATATATTGAGATGGTTTTTGGTACTTATACCGCAAATATATATTCTTAAGGACATCAAAACCTCCAATAAAACTCCAGAAAGGTGTACAATATGGGACCTTTAAGGCTATGGTCTCCAAACACATCCCCTTCTGTTTTAACATATTCCAATCCTCTGCTATTGACATTTGGCTTTGGGACTCCTATGCTATAGGAATTTTCCTTTTAAATATTCTGACTAGGCCAGGTTCACAGATACACTTGTTTCAAGAGGATTCAGTGAATATGAAAATGTAATGATAATGAAACCAGATGAAATGAAACCGATAATGAAACCAGGCCGGTTGAAGTGTGAAAATATGTTAGACAGTGGTATTGAATTGTAAATTTTGTGCTGTATGGTAGTAATCACTGTGTTTGAGCACATTGGAATGGTGTTTGTATTTACTTGGAATGTCAAATCTATGAAACCGCATGGTCACATTTGAAGATTTTCTGGGCATACTTATTTTTGTAACTGTTTTTCAGATGTCCACTCTTGTGTGACAGTTTGCGTGTACAAACCTCATATCAGAGTCTACAATTCACTGAACACTCCTCAATTGCATATTTATACAAACACTAAAAACAGCAAAATAAGGGACTTTTTCTTCACCTTTTGAGATTTGTATAGCTTTGTGTATCATTACAAGAAAAATGACTGCTCATCTCTGTTGTTGTTTAAATATAGATAGTAGAGTATGTGACTGTAAATATATTGTTTTTGCCTTAGTAATAAGTAATAAATAAAATATTGTGTATTAAATGTGTTGATTGTGTCTGAGAAATTTAACTTTTGAGGCACGATTTTAGAATAGCTGTGGTTGACACCTGTGTTTTCTTCAGAGTGGGCTTTTGCAGTACAAAGGCATGTTCAAACTTTTTATATATTACTTTATATATTACTTTATATTCACATAAATCCTATTAAGATGGACTTAATTGCTATTGTCATTGTCCGAACTTCGTGATTTCAGATTAATGAATAGGCAGACCATGAATTACACTATTTGGTGTTAAAAAAAAACAGCGAGGTAATGAGGAAGTTCAGAACCACCTACAACAAGAGAATGTAAAGCACATGTAAAGAGGGTATTTGGGCACTGCAGCAAAAAAAAAAGAAAGAAAACCTGCCAAAACAAATTGTGCAAAAAAAAATGCAACCCTTTAATGTGACTAATGTGTGTTTTCGCTGTGCTTCATGCTCCCTAAATTTAGTCCAGTCTGTCTCAAATGTTTGTATTGAGTTCATAATCAGAGAATGCAGAAGTCATTATGTGAATATGCTCTGTAAATATGAAAACCTGTGTGATTTAATGTTTTCTCATCTAAAGAAAGTAAAGTACTACTCAAAGGAACCATTGACTAATGAGATAGAATAAGATAGGTGTTTTGACTGTAGTTGATAGGCCTATGCTCTCTATAGAACAACCATTTCTTCATTAAGTGGACAAAACATTCTTGGCAAAATTGCAGAGATTCCCTCCACACAGCACCCCTGAGAAAGCAATATACTGCAATGATTATCTTTGATTGCGAGACACTGGTGTGTCAACCACATGCTTCATTCTGACTCTTAAGAATCTGTGTCGATATTATTTTGGTATTGGTGGCATGTGGTTGATGCACTGAAATGCTGTGGTTGTTTCGCACATGTGAGGAGGTGCAGTTTTTGTATTTCATGGACAAGCCATGTGAACACAGGAATACAGTAAGCTTTATGGATGACATATACATTTACATGCATGTAGCCAAAGTGTTATGTGTAATGCTAATCCAGCAAATCATCTTAAGGAAGATAAAGTGAGACACTGTCTGCTATTCATTTCAAGGACAAAAAGTGTCCTACTTTACCTATATTCACTGTATTTCTGTTAGAATAATGACATTTATTTATTCACAAAGACTGAGCTGCTTGACTGAGGTGTTTGACAGAGGAAAAGGTAAATGATGTCTTAAGCCTTCCCATGACAATGCCATGCAGCAAGCAAATATGAAAAATAGCACTTCACCATTTATGACAAGGACTTCCTGAGGGAGGACTTGAAAAGAGCTACAAATAATCCATTATTAGATTATCTCTAAAAGTCTTTCGATAAGGGAGAAAGATGGCAGTTGTCCATTAGAGGATTAATGTAAGTGCAATTAATTAGAAAGAGAGAGAGACTTAACTTTCTGCTGATTCTTAAAGAGAATATTTTGCTACTGTTCATGTTCACTGAAAATGAATGAAAGACAGCTTCTCTCAGATGGTTGTTATATGCTGACTGAGGTGCTTTAACTTCATCAGTGACAAGCGATGTGTTGTTTTGACAAATGACATGAATGTAACTAATGCAATCTCACAGTGAAATGGAAAGCATATTATATGAAGTAAAATAACTTGTAATTGAATTTGGCCTGTAGATTGAATACTGATGGAAAGCATGTACTGCTTGTAATTGAATTAACTAATCTTGTTTGCATTCCTCTGCGTTTTAAAGTGTGCTTACACGTACAACAAAATGCAATTTAAAATAGCTCATAAAATCCTAGAAATATAAGAAACTGATATAAACAGATATGTGCATGTTGAATATTCTGACCCACAGGTACCATGTTTACATCTAGAGCAAAATCAGGAAATTGGTATAAGACTGTGCATGTAAACACACTTAGTGAGTCCTGTTGCAACCATCATTGCCTCTGCAGTGATCATGTCTTCTTTCATTCTCACCTCTTCTTCATCTATTCTTTTTTTTTGTTTTTTGTCTCTGACCTTATTCCCCTGTGGCACTTTTGTTTCTCTAGTACTAGTGTGATCTCTCTTGTACACCCTCCATACAGTTATACAGTGGCTCCACATTATATTGTTTTTCATAATATATTATAATATATATATAGTATATATATTATTTTTGTAGTAAATTTTTTTGTCGTCATTCCTTCTTGCATGTGTTTAACCCTCAAGCTTTAATTTTGCTGGAAAATTTCTGTTTTTCTTTTTTTGTGAATATGGGCTTACAAACACATCTCATTATACATCTAGTGAAATGCTTTATTCAACTGTCCACAAAAATGTTAAAATGTTATTCGACATTGAAAATAGAGTAACTGGCCCACATTGTGTTTCCAAGTGCACGTTAAAACTGACAATACATGCAGAGATTGAGTTTAGTGCAAATCTCTTTTTGAGTTTGAAAAATAGACAGAGAGATAGAAATTGAAGTTCCCAGAAGAAGGTGTTGGACAGAGATTAAAGACTAAATTCCATAACCTGAAACACTAGCATTCAAGCATGCTGCAGAAGCGGCTGTTAAAAGTATTTCAGAAAAATTAATGTCACATATTCCGGGTACAACATCTGATGTTTCTGCTTCAAGGAACTATCTCTTGGGTGCTGAGGTAAATTGGGCTTCACTGTAAAGAGAGAGAGAGAGAGAGAGTATTAGATTGGGGGAAAAAATGCAATGTTGCTCAAGTGCTTATTTTCTCACCATGTACTGGAGGAGAATGGCTGGTGGCGTATTCAAGTTTATTTGTATAGCGCTTTTCACGATACAAATCGTTGCAAAGCAACTTTACAGAAAATTAAGTTTCTACAATATTTAGTAGTAGCTTATCGTATGCATATCTCACATCCTAAACCAAAAGAAGTGGTGTGGAAAGGGCCCTAAAAATGGGGAGAAAGATGTTGAAGGGTACTGGCATGTAGTTTGTTTGTCTTTTCCTTCCTCATACTTATGTAGACATCCTCATGGATTCACTCCAAGTGGCCACAGCTGTCTCTTATAATACTGTGCCAGCTGTGCCCAGCTCTGAGTCTCTCCTTCCCAGTCATGTGATTTTGATGTATTTTGTAAAAGGTTTTGTAGGGCTTGTAAACACACACACACAAACTCAAATATATAGCCTCTGTAATGTCCAGACTCAAATGATGACTAAAATCCAGACTCAAATGATGATTTGTCATTAAAACCAATTCATTTTGCCATGATTGTGAATGCATAATATTTATATATGTATAACTGACAAACCCTGTATGCTTTTACAATGGCATGCAAAAGTTTGGGAACCCCTTGCAGAATTTGTGAAAATGTGAATAATTTTAACAAAATAAGAGAGATCATGCAAAATGCATGTTATTTTTTATTTAGTACTGTCCTGGGTAAGATATTTTACATATAAGATGTTTACATATAGTCCACAAGACAAAAAAGTCAAGTCAAGTCAAGTCACCTTTATTTATATAGCACTTTTAACAATACAGATTGTGTCAAAGCAACTGAACAGCATTAATTAGGAAAACAGTGTGTCAATAATGCAAAATGACAATAGTAAACACTCACTTTTCAGTTAAAGGCAGTTCATCATTGAATTCAGTGATGTCATCATCCAGCTCAGTTCAGTTTAAATAGTGTCTGTGCAATCAAGTCGACGATATCGCTGGAAATTAAGTGTCCCCAACTAAGCAAACCAGAGGCGACAGCGGCAAGGAACCAAAACTCCATCGGTGACAGAATGAAGAAAAAACCTTGGGAGAAACCAGGCTCAGTCGGGGGGCCAGTTCTCCTCTGACCAGACGAAACCAGCAGATCAATTCCATGCTGCAGCAATGTCACATTGTGCAGAGGACTTGACTGGTTCATGTGGTCTTGTCCCAGTGGCCGTCTAGGAGACAAGGTCCTCACTGGGGATCTGTCTCTGGGGCTCATCTAGTTGTCC
>NW_015542332.1:130048-133909 GCF_001515605.1 Sinocyclocheilus anshuiensis | reverse complement strand
TTATAACAGTAATCTTGGGGGGTAGACTCATTTAAAATAATGTAATCATCAGGTTTTAGCCAGGTTTCTGTCAAATAGAGCACATCTAGGTTATGATCAGTGATCATATCATTTACAAAAAGTGCTTTCGAAGAAAGAGACCTGATATTCAATAAGCCAAAGAGTCACTATGTGCTGAGAATTAACTGATTTCTGTGTTTTCAACAGGTCAGGTCTGCCCCAAAAACTCGTCCAATTGTCTATGAAACCTATGTTATTCTGTGGGCACCACTTAGACATCCAGCCATTGAGTGATGACAGTCTGCTATGTATCTCTGTGGCGAGGGGGACGTGGTTCAGCGAAGTCTGCACCGGTTAAAAAGGCAGACTGGAGAACGTGGAGGAGAGAGAGACGGGGACTCGTGGGCATCGCTCAGCCAGAGAGAGAGAACCTGAGGAACTGAATTTATGCCATTGGCAGTGTGTGAACGCGCTGGAACCGCTACTTTTGTTTTTGTTCAAGTTTGAGTTACTAAATAAAGATCCACGAGTCTCCAAACGCCCACCTGGTTCACTTCCTTCCTTCCTCCTTACGAACTGTGCTACACTGGTGCCGAAACCCGGGAAGGGAGTGATAACGCCGCCGCCATCATGTCATTTCCGTCAAGTTCATCACGTCTCTCTCTCTTCCCCCTTCTTCTACCTCTAAGCCTGTCCCTCTCCCTAGGTCCCGGGTGAATCTCCCACCTCAAGCGCAGCCCCGATGGAGGGGTGGTCCGGCGCCTGCAGATGGGGGAGGCGGAACCGCGACTGACCGATGCTGCGACAGGTGAACCGAGCGCTGCTGAGAGGCTAATCCTCCCGGAGCATGATGATTTTCACGGAAAAGGAAACTGGAGCAGTCTCGGGATGAGACGCTGAAAAATGCGTTTGAACAAGTCTGCTCCATCAACGGGCAGCCTCTCCAGCCGGCACGGCCCCCTTCTTATCCCTATTTTGCTATTTAAAAAAATAGGTTTTATCGAGTGACCCAAGACGCTCAGACAAAACAAGATACAACTCAGTTGTTAGTTCCTAAAATCCTAAAATTACTCATTGTAATCCTATGGCAGGACATAAAGAATTGGGATGGACCTCATCGGGCCATTAGAGCGATCCGCAAGAGGGCATCGTTTTGCATTAGTGCTGGTAGACTATGCAATACGATATCCTGAGGCAGTGGCACTCCGCAGCATCTCCGCCAAGAGTGTTGCGGACGGACTGTTTCAATTAATCTCCCGAGTGGGGATCCCGAAAGAGATCCTCACTGACCAAGGCACGGCATTTATGTCACGTACAATACGCAAACTTTACGAATTATTGGGCATTAAATTGATCCACACCAGCATCTATCACCCACAAACAGACGGTCTGGTGGAACGATTTAATCGCACTTATCTTAATTATGAGGTAATTCGATCGGACAGGAGTGGGGCACGTCAAATTTACCATCTTAACCTCCTTAAAAAATGGAGCGAGGTGGAACCGGTGATGCTGGCGACGGCAGTGAGTGGAGAGGAAGATCTCGGGCCAGAGGTGAACACTAAAATCCAATCCCTTGCTCTGGCCCCAGGGGGAGACCACCTCTCGCCCTCCCAGCTCACTGATGTAGCAAAATTGCAAGCCGAGTTTGCAGACGTGTTCTCGCCCCTGCCCGGTCTAACGAATCTCATCCAGCACCATATTGAGACAGAGCCGGGCGTGGTTGTATGCAGCCGGCCGTATCGGTTGCCTGAACACAAAAAAAAAAGTGGTTCAGTCTGAATTAGAGGCGATGTTAGAGATGGGGGTAGTAGAAGAATCCCACAGCGATTGGGTGAGCCCGATAGTTTTGGTACCTAAAACGGACGGCTCGGTTCGGTTCTGTGTGGATTATCGCAAAGTGAATGCGGTGTCGAAATTCGACACCTATCATCAAACTTTATTAAGGACACACTCGGTCCAACCAAAGACACAACAATAACAACATACAAAAACACACACGAGGACAAAAACCACAATATCACATATTTACATGTGTACTAAAACGCCAATGATTCCACATATTTGAAAAAAGCCTGACTGAACTTAGTGCCAAGTTCGTCAGTGTTAAAATTATACTGTTTACAGATTCTGATAACCTACACATACATCTGTACATGAGATTACGCAACACAACAGTGCACGTTGGCACACCAGCACTGACAAACATTTGGCTTGCGCTGCTCCCTCTTGGCACGTTAAGCAGCAATCGCATACCATCATTATAAGCTACATTAAGTCTCCGCATGCTGCTCTTTCTGTAATGCCGCCACAAATGGCCAGTATACATAGGGGTACAGGAATCTCATCCAGCACCATATTGAGACGGAGCCGGGCGTGGTGGTACGCAGCCGGCCGTATCGGTTGCCGGAACACAAAAAGAAAGTGGTTCAGGCAGAATTAGAGGCGATGTTGGAGATGGGGGTAGTAGAAGAATCCCACAGCGATTGGGTGAGCCCAATAGTTTTGGTACCTAAAACGGACGACTCGGTTCGGTTCTGTGTGGATTATCGCAAAGTGAATGCGGTGTAGAAATTCGACGCCTATCCAATGCCGCGGGTTGACGAGTTGCTTGATCGGCTCGCTTTTATATCCAAAGAAAAGACAGCCTTCACGATGCAGTTTGGATTACACCAATTTGTTACCCTTCCTTTCAGGTTGTTTGGGGCTCCGGCCACTTTTCAGCGGCTCATGGACAGAATCCTCCGCCCGCATGCCGCCTATGCCGCTGCCTATCTAGATGACATCATTATTTACAGTCAGGACTGGCAGCGGCCTATGGCGCATCTGCGGGCTGTCCTACGAGCTCTGAGAGGGGCCGGGCTGACGGCCAACCCGAAGAAGTGTGCGGTTGGGCGGGTGGAGGTCAGGTATCTGGGCTTCCACTTGGGTCATGGACAGATGCATCCCCAAATTAGTAAGACGGCGGCAATTGTGACCTGTCCGAGGCCCAAGACCAAAAAGGAGGTGAGGCAGTTCCAGGGGCTGGCAGGATATTATAGAAGGTTTATACCTAATTATTCGAGCGGTGAGTAAGTAGGTCAAGTGCAAAATGATGAACACCTGTGTCTGATTGCAGTAATTGGCCTGGAGAGACCGGTTAAAAGGCAGACTGGAGAGCGTGGAGGAGAGAGAGAGACGGGGACTCATGGCCATCGCTCAGCCAGAGAGCGAATACCTGAGGAACTGAATTTATGCCATTGGCAGTGTGCGAACGCGCTGGAAGCGCTACTTTTGTTTTTGTTCAAGTTTGAGTTACTAAATAAAGATCCACGAGTCTCCAAACGCCCACCTGGTTCACTTCCTTCCTCCTTACGAACTGTGCTACAATCTCATCACCACGGTAAGCAGTGAGGGGACCAGAGCATATTACAGTGTCTGACATCGTACTTGCAAGTTCACACACCTCTTTAATGTTATTTTTAGTGATCTCCGACTGGCGAAGTCAAACATCATTAGCGCCGGCGTGAATAACAATCTTACTGAATTTACGTTTAGCATTAGCCAGTACTTTTAAATTTGCCAAGATGTCACGCGCTCTGGCTCCCGGTAAACATTGGACTATGGTGGCTGGTGTCTCTATTTTCACGTTCCGTACAATAGAATCGCCAATAACTAGAGCACTTTCATCAGGTTTCTCAGTGGGTGCATCACTGAGTGGAGAAGTCCTGTTTAATGTTTTGATCAGAATGGAAGAGCTGTGTTTTGGCCCGCGAATATGCCGCCTCACAGTCACCCAGTCGCCCTGCTGCAGGGGCTCTGCAACCAGAACCGAACAATGTAAAGGACTCGCTAAGCTAGTCGCATCCAAAGCCGTATCTA
>NW_015542332.1:123219-129217 GCF_001515605.1 Sinocyclocheilus anshuiensis | reverse complement strand
TAGCTGAAATTATTAAAATAACCCCCTTCAAAAGTTTGGGAACCCTTGGTTCTTAATACTGTGTGTGGTTAGCTGGATGATCTACAACTGTTTTTTGTTTTGTGATTGGTTGTTCATGAGTCCCTTGTTTGTCCTTGCATCTGTGCACCAACAGTGACTGTATGATTTTGAGATCCATCTTTTTACACTGAGGACAATTGAGGGACTCAAACACCGCTATTAAAAAGGTTCAAACATTCACTGATGCTCCAGAAGGCAACACGATTCATTAAGAGCCGGGGGGGGCGGGGTGAAAACATTTTGAATTTGAAGATCAAGGTAAATTGTGAAAGTTTGGGAACCCCTTGCAGAATCTGTGAATGGGGGGTGGGGGGACTTTTTGAATTTGAAGATCAAGGTAAATTGTACTTAATTTGTCTTCTGGGAAACATGCAAGTATCTTAAGTATCACGATCTCTAGCTGGAGTGCCCGTAAGCTTCACTAAAGGGCACTCCATCCCAGACTTCTACCACTCCATAAAATACTTAATTTCCCATAATCCTTTGCCCGGACTCATCAGCACTCACTAGCTGTGTCTCATTTAGAAGGCTGTGCCCTCCGGAGGTCGATATTAAAAACAAAGTTTATCCGTTTTTACCGAGGCGATTTAAGGTAAGTTGGTGTACATCTTGTGCTTGTATGTACATCTGCCGGCTCCGGCATTTTTCAAATTAACGACGGTTGTTTACGGCGACGCAAAGTATTGTGGGTTATCTGTAGCAGCGAAGGATACACCTCATGCATCCTCCGAATTCCTCTGAAAGAAGGTCGCATTCGAAGGTCGCATTCGGAGTGTCCTACTTGCTTTTCTGAAATGAGACAGCCTCGATGACGTATGCAGCCTTCGAATGCGACCTCCAGAGGGCGCAGCCTTCTAAATGAGACACAGCTACTGTTTGCACATGTGTCTCATTTACTCTGTCTGCTCACCCTATATAAGTCTGGTTCAGTTTGTCATTCTTTGCGAAGTCTTGTGTGTGTCATTGCTGCAATTATGAGCCTTGTTCTATGTTTCTTCCGTGTCCTGGTTCCTGGTCCTGTTACTCTGTCTGTCTTTTGGATAAACCCTGTTTTTGCCGTGTTGCTATTGTTTGGACTGATCACCTGTGTTATGACCATTGCCTGTTTTTGGACTCTGTTAGTGGATTACCCTTCATTAAATACACTGCATTTGGATCCTCTACATTCGTGTCTTGGAGCAGTTCATGACAATATCTCCATGATTAAATTCTCATTACATACAAGTGCTTTTAGATCTTTCTAAGCTGCCTTTCTCAGGTAACCCATAACATTCATTATGGCCTTAATATGCAATGCAGAGGTGAAGCATTTTGTTTTTGTTTGATAACAAATATCCTCTCTGTGAAGGTCTTTGAGAAGCATCCCAGACAACAACAACATAGTGTATTTAAAAAAAAAAATGCTTTTACTTGTTTTATTTTGTTCAATGTTTGAGGAGCTGCAGCGTAAGTACAGCAGACATCTGTTAGAGGAAAAAAAGGAGGAGGATATTAAAAACAAAGTTTATCCGTTTTTACCGAGGCGATTTAAGGTAAGTTGGTGTACATCTTGTGCTTGTATGTACATCTGCCGGCTCCGGCATTTTTCAAATTAACGACGGTTGTTTACGGCGACGCAAAGTATTGTGGGTTATCTGTAGCAGCGAAGGATACACCTCATGCATCCTCCGAATTCCTCTGAAAGAAGGTCGCATTCGAAGGTCGCATTCGGAGTGTCCTACTTGCTTTTCTGAAATGAGACAGCCTCGATGACGTATGCAGCCTTCGAATGCGACCTCCAGAGGGCGCAGCCTTCTAAATGAGACACAGCTACTGTTTGCACATGTGTCTCATTTACTCTGTCTGCTCACCCTATATAAGTCTGGTTCAGTTTGTCATTCTTTGCGAAGTCTTGTGTGTGTCATTGCTGCAATTATGAGCCTTGTTCTATGTTTCTTCCGTGTCCTGGTTCCTGGTCCTGTTACTCTGTCTGTCTTTTGGATAAACCCTGTTTTTGCCGTGTTGCTATTGTTTGGACTGATCACCTGTGTTATGACCATTGCCTGTTTTTGGACTCTGTTAGTGGATTACCCTTCATTAAATACACTGCATTTGGATCCTCTACATTCGTGTCTTGGAGCAGTTCATGACAATATCTCCATGATTAAATTCTCATTACATACAAGTGCTTTTAGATCTTTCTAAGCTGCCTTTCTCAGGTAACCCATAACATTCATTATGGCCTTAATATGCAATGCAGAGGTGAAGCATTTTGTTTTTGTTTGATAACAAATATCCTCTCTGTGAAGGTCTTTGAGAAGCATCCCAGACAACAACAACATAGTGTTGGCCCAGATCCGGCCCACATCTGGCCCGCGTGAAATCCATGCGGGCCGGATCTGGGCCGACCCTGGTTGCTGTCTGGGATTGAATGTAAAATGCATTTCCGTAACCCACTGTAAACTCAGTCATCATTTTATTAACTGGAAATATTAATGTAACTCGAGCACTGCAGCACATACATAAAACAACTCTGTGAGACATGGGCTCTCAAGAGGTCCTCCTGCAATGTTAATCAAGGTTTCTTACACCATGTTTCTTGCACCAAAACAGCCATTTACTACTTCAGTAATTTAAAACTCAATTACAGCTTCACTGTCGAGTCCAATATACTTGAAGATGTCCCATCAGTCACAAAGCCTGAATTACTTTTTTGCAGGTTCACAAAACAATTCACACCGAAATTTGCCATGCAAACCTTTATGTCTGAATTGATGAAATGAGGAACCAGAAAACTTCAGCCACTTGTTTCTAACATCATTTGTTATATACAGACTAGAATTATATATTTTTTTCTTCTAGTACTTAGTTATAAGTATCTCTCCAAATTTCTCTTTAAATTTTACGATGACTGGATTTGCAGAGAGAGTTGCCAGTCACCAGCCTTTTGTAAATGTGGGCAGTCATGTAAAGCGCTTGGATGTAACCAATTGAAACAATGTTAATGACTCAACTACTTGAATCAAAAGCATAACAGCAACTGTATTATCAAACTATCTTTCTTTTTTATGCAACAATGTATAAAAAAAAACATTCGAAAACAGACATTCCAACAGTCCTTTATGTTAAAGGGGTCATATGATGCGATTTCAATTTTTCCTTTCTCTTTGAAGTGTTACAAGCTCTTGGTGGAGGACTCCATTTTATGGAGGACTGTTTCCTGATCCTGGGAGAGTAGACTACAATGCCGGCTGTTCTGACTCACAGACTGTAAGTACGTTTTTTATATTTAAAGGATTTGCCACTGATGATTCAAACGTGAGTTTTGAGCAGTGTAGAGTAGCGCTTGTTTGTCATTTCTCCGATCACAAATGCAGACATGGTTTTATGTTTACACGGCGCGATGCAACTCGTAAAAAGACAGTATAAGTCATTATAATCCATAATTATGTCCCCACTGGATGCAACAAATGCCTCGTTTATATTGGGTTTTAATGTTTTTAAACATCTCGTCGCTCCGGCCTGACAGGGCATCACAGTATGGTAAGGGGTGTAACATTTCTGTCACACGCTTGAGGTATTCGGCCAATCACAACGGACTGGATAGCTGGCCAATCAGAGCACACCTCGCTTTTCAGACCGATGAGTTTTGTAAAAATCGACGTGTTTCAGAAAGGCGGTGCATAGAGGAGAAACAATAATGTATAGTATGTGGAAAATAATGTGTTTTTTGAACCTTAAACCACATAAACACATTTCATTACACCAAATACACAAAATAATGTTCTTTTTAGTAACATCATATGACCCCTTTAAGATTGAACACATTGAACACACAAAACAACTGCACTCCATTAAATGCTTCTACAAGAGGGTGAGAATAAAACAGTACATTCCCATGATGCTTTACGACTTGAAGAGCTAATTAAAATTATTTACACAGTTACAATGAGATGCTAAACTAGTGCATGAGTGAGCTGAAGCAATTCATTTGACTTTCTAGAATCCCTGTATTTTTTATAGCCAAATATTGTGTGTGTGTGTATACATTTGCACTATATATATATATATATATATTAGTACAACTTTGATTGTAGCTTTGAATTACATAGATACAACACACACACTCACAAAAGAACAGTATTCGCTGTTTCTTTTGTTAGAAATTAATCTGGAGTGTGTGTGTTTAGCTGAGAGTGAGACAGGAAGTGTTATTTTAGAGCCCCTACATGCTTGCTTCTAAGAAAATGATTTGCATTAAATACTTAGAAACGCATCCAGGGGACATAGTTAGATACCTTAAATGGACACATATGATGAAAATGTGTTATGATTGGATGAAATGGAAGCATCCAGATTTGATTAGAATATACTTGTACATATTTCTCTGCACTCTGCAGTAATGACTGTATGACAGTCACCTTTTCTTGCAAGAAAATAAATCTTCAAAAGACTTTTGTCTCATACCTTTATTGAAATAGAAAATTGCCTCAGCAGGTAGGCATGCCTTGCAACTGCACAGTGAATTGCAGACATTTCCCAGAAGAAGTATTCTTAGGAAGGCACATTGTTTTTGTTGAGTCAGTTGTTACAGCATGAATATCTATTAATAATTCAAGCAGTTGTCCAACTTCACTTTATTCTTGACTGGTAACCCATACTATTATTTATGGGAGCCATAAGGACTGTTATGTTTTCAAGAATCTATAGTGGTTTTGCTTTATCTCTGGGTATTTACCCGGTTTTAGAACAATGAATGTCTACAAAAAGTAACACACAAACATTATTAAGGAAAGTGGAAAGCATACATGAAAGTGCTATAGCCACTTCAAACTCAACCATTTGGGGGAACATCGAAAACATCTTTTTCATGATCTTGAGATGTGCTCACTTGCATTTTCTCTGAGTTTGTTCTTTCATCTGTGACATTGAGGCTCTCACTGTGATCAGAGCAATCATCCACCACAAATCTATCGGTCAACACATTTAACACACTCACGGCTTTAGAGAGCAGGAAAATGTTGCTGCAGACACCATTAGAACAAATTTCCCACAAATTACAATAATAAACAGACAAGATTTGGGAACAACTACATTTTTGTTATAGCTAAATGTCAAATATTACATATTCAAGTACCAACAGCAGTTGTGTTTCAAACATCCTATGGCCCCTATTCCAGATCAACATGGCAGTGAGTCAAAAATCACAAGGTGACCTAAAACTATTGATACTCTGAATTCACTGAAGCAGCTGACCTTGCTTTTAGAGAAGTGAGGACCATTTTAATTTAATGAGACATTGTTCCACACAAGTTCTTGTTTAACCCTTGAGGGAGGCGTTTGAACTTCAGTTATTTCTGGGTCATTAATGTGTCACTGCTCCTGGCACAGTAATCTGTCTCTCTATGTTTGTCAGTGTTGAGTTAGCAGGGGAGATGTCTATTTTTTTCAGTTTTATAGATTAAAACTCTAAACCTCTGAAACCTAAACTGGAATTATTTTTATAATTAGTTTTATTTGATCTGTGACTACTTTTTATTAGAAAAACAAGTTTGTTGAGTTATTCTCCCATAACTGAGTGTTTCAAAAGCATTGTGTGTCCAATGAGATCCCCTTTGTAATATTTCTTTAATGAATGATGCATGAGTTCAGAGGTGTTGTTTTCTTTATATGTATACTTTTCTCATACAAAAAGTTGTTTCTTGTACTGATACAATGCCGGCTGTTCTGACTCACAGACTGTAAGTACGTTTTTTTATAATTAAAGAATTTGCCACTGACGATTCAAACGCGAGTTTTGAGCAGTGTAGAGTAGCGCATTTCTCCGATCACAAATGCAGACATGATTTTATGTTTGTCACACGCTTGAGGTATTCGGCCAATCACAAAGCACTGGATAGCTGGCAAATCAGAGCACACCTCGCTTTTCAGACCGATGAGCTTTGTAAAAATCGTCGCG
>NW_015542332.1:107186-118553 GCF_001515605.1 Sinocyclocheilus anshuiensis | reverse complement strand
CTTAAACCGCATAAACACATTTCATTACACCAAATACACAAAATAATGTTCTGTTTAGCAACATCATATGACCCTTTAATAAAAATGGAGACCATGAATTATGTATAAATGTAAATGCATGTGTGCAGAAACTTGTGACATTAATATTAAAGGGGTCGTCAATTTTTACAAAGCTCATCGGTCTGAAAAGCAAGGTATGCACTCTACCAGGATCAGGAAAATCCTCCATAAAATGTGCTGCACACATCTGAATATTTGGGTTGAACTGTTCTGGAACAGTGTTGTGTATATACAACTTAACCACTGATTTCTAGTTGTGTCCCCTTTCGGAAGATCAAACAAAGTAGTTTCGCTTTCAGCCCGGTGGCCTAGAGTGAGCGGAGGCCGGCTTGAGTGGCGGCCGGCGGATTCGATGAAGGAGCGGCCGGCAGGCTTGCGCCAACCACATGTGATGACCACGGGCTGGACTCCTCTTCGTCCATGGTGAAAGCTTATTATTAGATGACCGTCTGACTCACCAAAATGCATATGATCAGCTACACGGCTACCGATCTATTGCTTCTCTCAAGCATATTGTGTTACTAGGCAACCTAGTGATTCAAATAAACTTTTAGGAAAGAAATTGTGATTATTTCACTTATGGCTAAATACACATTTAAAGTGAAATCAAAAACAAATAAAATATTAATCATACACAGTATACCATCCCACAAATGTATTTCACAGGTCTGTGATACCTATATAAACACACTCATACAGTATAAAGTACCATATACTAGACACAGGCTATATATATTTTAAACATTCAAGTGTTAAGAGCAAAAGAATTACAATAAATAAATAAAAATACAAAGTGTGGATTACTTTGAATTACTGGTCATAAAGGTGTAAGAGCCAGTGATAATAGTGTTAAAAAAAGTTGACGAAGTATAGCTGCAAACAGAAGTGGACAAAAAAACAACAACAACAAAGAATGCCACTGAAATAGCTACCTACGGTATTTTCCACGATCCTCACATTTGCTAGAATGCTGTTTAAGTGAGAACATAAAGCACACAACTGCAACAACAGAACATGGCACAAAATGGAGAGAATGAGTCAAATCACACAGACTAATTAGCTCTTTATTTGAATAGAAACAGATCAGACTTTGAAATGCTCAACGACAAATCCATCATTACTGATGGAAGACTGAAACTGCTTGGCTAAATAAATATTACACTTTCAACCCTTACTTAATAGAAGATTTTCCAAACAGGAACTTCAGGCACATACACAACAAATTGAACATTAGACACCCACACAATGCCAGCAATGAGAAATTTCAGAACAATCCACAAAACCCTTCTTGCTTCACATGTACCAACTTATGTGAAGTTATCACTTTTGATGATCATTTAAAGTAACATGCTATAGTGACAATACTAATTTTGCATTTTATTGTTTAGTATTTTTTTATTTTCAAAAACATATGCTGTATAATTTTTTTACTTTTATTTATTTACTTTTATGTCAAACCCAGATCTGGAGACAGCAGTCAGAAGTAACTTTTCGCTTTTCAACATATGGCATCTTCTAACATTTTTTTTATTCTGTTATGATGAGAAAGGAAAATCCACATCCCCAAATCCATATCTAAATTAAAGTCCCAACCATACTGTTTGCAGATCAAAATTTTGATTATATATTATCAGCTTAAATTTAATTTTAAAAAGTGTATAACTGGTTCTTCTTCTATATTTATTTATTTGTAAATGGCATGAGAGAGCACAATTAATATTCAGTCAATTTACAGTGGCCTATCATCATCATCATCATCATCATCAAAAAAAAAAAAAACACCTCTGACCAACTGCACTGCACTGCACAGAGGCAACAGAACCACAGGAATTCAGATTCAGTCTTGGCTGGGAAAATAATTGACAAAAAACACAATTGAGACAGAGAGTGAAGAGAGAGAGATGGAAAGAGA
Source organism: Sinocyclocheilus anshuiensis (assembly GCF_001515605.1). Lineage (NCBI taxonomy): Eukaryota > Metazoa > Chordata > Actinopteri > Cypriniformes > Cyprinidae > Sinocyclocheilus > Sinocyclocheilus anshuiensis. Next base: position 116,581 of record NW_015542332.1, on the reverse strand, counting down.
ACAGGCCAATATCTGTTGCTGAATCTGACAGAGCAGATATATTGATGTTTTCTCTGCTTAACAGACCTAGAGTTGCTTGTTTATGGATTTTGTTTTATAATCTGCATACCAGTTGTTCTCTCTTGCTACACTGGCACTTGATGTTCAAGCATGTGTTCCAGAACGTGTCTTATAAAGGTGTTTTCCAGTGCGGTTTTGTCAAAAATGAGGCATAATATACAGTGCCCTCCATAAGTATTGGAACAGTAAAGACAAAATTGCTCTGTTTGCTGTGGAGTCAAGACATTTGCAAATATGATTAAAAGATGAATATGAGACAAAACTACAGAATGTCACATTTTATTATTAGCTGTTTCAACACATAAATGTTTTACCAAATAAAAAGGACAGATTTTTAGAGTTTATCCCACTATCTGATGTGAGCATAAGTATTGGGACAGCTGAACTTAAGGCAGATGTAAAAGATTAAAAGCTATTATTTTGTTGCAGATCCCTTGCGTGCAATCAGAGCAGTGAGTCTGCGACCCATAGACATCACCAGACTCTTGGTCTTATCCTTTGAAATGTTTTCCCCAGCCTTTAATGCAGCCAATTCCAACTGTTGCTTGTTTTGGGGAGTTTATGCCTTTAGTCTCCTCTTCAGCTGGTTAAATCAGATTTAAATCTGGGTATTGACTTGGGCAATCTAAGACTTTACTTTTTTTTTTTTTGCCCTGATAAACTCCATGACTGAACTGGCAGGGTGTTTTGGGTCACTAACCTGATGCAATATGTAGCGCTTTCTGATGAGTCTGGTGGCATTTTCTTGAATATTGGTAGCCAAGATGGTTTTGTACCCTTCCAAATTCACTCTGCTACTGTCATCAATCATACATTAAGTCGTCATTAAAATTGAGAGGGCCTGTTCCAGAGATAGCCATGCATGCCCATGCCATGACACCACTTCCACCATGCTTTACAGATGAGGCTGTATGCTTAGGATCATTTGCAGTTCCCTTTTTTCTCCACACTTTTGCTTTACCATCGTTTAGATAAAGGTTAATCTTTGTCTCATCTGTCCATAAAACTCTGTTCCAAAACTCTACTGGCTTTTGCAAACTCTAATCTTGCCTTTTTGTGTTGTGCATCTATTGTGCAGAGGTTTGCATCTTGCTGTGTACCATCTGTAATTCTGTGTCAAAGTCTTCTGTGAACAGTAGATTGTCAGAGCATCACCCCAGCTTTCTGGAGGTTGTTGGTGATTTTACAGACCCACATTTTAGGGTTAATTTTCACAGCTTTTGTGATTTGCCTGTCATCAACTGCTGTTGTTTTTCTCAACTGATCAGGTTGTTGGTTGCTGATGTGGTTTCCAAACTCTTGATTTCTTTGTGCCCTTTGTTTTTGCTATAGCTCTAATTGACTTCCTCTTTTCTTTTAGCAGCCAAATTGCTTGCTTTTCTTTCAAAGTCAGCCCCCTCGTCTTCATCCTGGTTTGTGTGTGTCGTCATTGAATGCAAGACTCAGAATGCAAAAGCAATGATTTTACTGATACGACACATTCCCTGCTTTTAATATCTGAACAATTAATGCAACAGGATACAGCTGATCATTTAGAAAGACCTGTGAGGCAACTGTTACAATACTTACGCTCACATCAGATAGTGGGATGAACTCTAAAAGTAAGCAATGATTTTACTGATACGACACATTCCCTGCTTTTAATATCTGAACAATTAATGCAACAGGATACAGCTGATCATTTAGAAAGACCTGTGAGGCAACTGTTACAATACTTACGCTCACATCAGATAGTGGGCCAAACTGTAAAAGTGCTTTTCTTCTTAGCTGGTAAAACATTTATGTGTTGAAACACCCAATAATAAAATGTGACATTCTGTAGTTTTATCTCATATTCATCTTTTAATCATATTTACAAATTTCTTGACTCCACAGCAAACAGAGCAATTTTGTCTTTACTGTTCCAATACAATCCGGCACTGTATATTAAACCAAGTGGCATTTAAGAAGTGCACAATCACAATCTTATCAGTACTCAGCACGTGGTGTGAAACCACCTACATGGAGTGTGGATATAGTGAGCACAAAAACAAAACAACAAAATATACAGCGTCATCACAAGTGAATTTACACACATGCTGGTGAATGTGTGTAAAACTCTCACTTGCTCTCAAGTGAAGCAAATCCACAAACTATATGCAATATGAAGGACACGTACATTTTAAATAAAATGTGATTTACATATATAATTTAACAATTGACAAACAACACATACAACATTTATAATAGTTTAACCTAATTGTACAAAGTCAAAAAAAAAAAAGTTAAATGATGAAGTATGTGAACAAGTAATAACCTCGTTTTAATGGTCTGTGTGAGTGCTAATTAAATCTGGGCAGCAGTTATCATGCCCAGCTGCTCTATATAAAATGTTTCATTTAATTCATGCATTGCATTTCATTTCTTTGCTTTACAAACTCAGGCAAGTAGGATGTTGGACTGTTGGAACTATATTATGGGATTATTCAGTGAATATATTTACATAGCATTATTTTGCAATACATTAATAGGGTTAGAAAAACAAACTAATGGGGTCATTTAGTTGATATGTTGAAAACATCAACATGGCTAGAGCTATAGCTAAGACAAGGACTAGAATCTGATAATTCACGGTTAAGAATTGCCAGATATGACTATAAATTACTGTACAACAGGCCTGCGTCCCAATGCGCATATTATCCATCCTAAATTCTATGTGATATTAGTCATTTTCAATACTATTTAGGGCAGGGTGGATAGTATGCACATTGAGACGCAGGGCAGGATTCACTTTTAAAATTAAATGTGATTGTTCAGAGATTATTTTACATTGTTTCTCGTGATGTGGTGGCAACCTCAAGTTTATGTTTTGGGTTAGGATTTGAACGCCAAATTTAGCTTTTTAGCAGTACCCAGAAACTGGCAAAAAAGCATGAACCAATACCTCAGCAGACTAATCTGCAAACCCAATGAACTAATCCACACAATTCATTACATTCTGTTAACATTCTTGTGAATAAATCAGTAAATATAATCTTTAAATATAGCTGCAAGCAGCAATTACCGGGGTTCAAGCACTTTAAGGCCTTTAAGGTGGTCTTGGCCAACCTGGATGTATGACTGACAGTAAAACACATCCAGTGTGGAGAATAGGCTCACAGACACACACACACACACACACTGAAATTAAATTATTAAACTAGTATATTAATACTCAATCAGCATGCTTAAACACTACGTGCTTGAACCCCTAATTACCCCAAACAGCTGTCAAGATACAAATTAGCACATATGTCTTTATTGGCTGCTGATAGTTCAATGAAAAGAGCTTGGTGCTTGGAGCTTGATGAGCAGTTCATTAAACTCCATTCCCAGACCATCATCCATCAACCTTTACAGTGCAAATAATAATCTTTATTTGTATTTTCTGTTGTTTTTCAGTTGAAATATTTTTAGTAAGAAAAAAAGCTAAAAACATTAATGTAATGTCAAATTTCTGTAGTCCTGTCCCACACTGGCAAATAACAATGGTCACATTCACAGACATCAGCTAAACACATTGCATTTATTTGTATCTGTTTTATACCACATTAAAGGTAGATATAGCTAGTAGTTTTTTCTTCACAAGGCACTTTAAGTTATAGGCCCTATAATTGTATTTCACATGGCTCACTAAACAATAACAGTTGATTTGGACACAGTACAACTCACGGTGTAGTTATTACAGATACTGTGGATAATTAAATGACCTTTTGTTTGCTTTTCCTCTCTATACACTCTTAAAAATAAAGGTGCTTCAAAAGATTCTTCAAGCGATGCCATTAGAAGAACCATTTTTGGTTCCACAAAGAACCATTCAGTCAAAGGTTCTTTAAAGAACCATCTCTTTCTTACCTTTTTGTAATCTGAAGAACCTTATTTCGCTACAAAGAACCTTTTGTGAAACAGAAAGGTTCTTCAGATGTTAAAGGTTCTTTATGGAACCATTTAGACAAAAAGGTTCTTCTATGGCATCGTGAAGCACCTTTATTTTTAAGAGTGTAGCTTCTCTGATTCCATGATGATGATCACAGGATCTTCTTCACTGGTGTGATCAGCACTGGGGATTTGGTTGGATTTGTGTGATTGTCATGTACTTAATCTTTTCTTCTAGATTTTATTGCACCCTTTGTAGTGAGTGGATTTCAGTGGAATCTATCTTGGTGGAGTGTGGAGCCAGAGAATTTGCTTTGTGTGAAAAGAGAGAAGAATTGCACTGTAGTTTTCCATAGGTTGTTAATATATCAAGTTATCAAAGTTCTGTGTTGTTGGACTGCAATGCTGTAGAAGAAAATTTGTCAGATATTAAGGGTAATGAGACGGCCTTTTGAATACTAGCAATATAATAGCAATATTCTATGTGCTTAAAGGGACATTCCAAACATGTACTTACAGAATAAATAAAGATTTGATGTTATATATGTAATTACTGATGGTATGATTTCATAAGCCATGTTGCTTACCAGTATCAGTCATATATAAAACACACTGTCGAAATGTTTGGTTAACTTTAACAACTTTGATCTTGTAAAGGTTTTTCACTCAGTGGTTTGCCTTGCCTTTACAGAAATCTTTTTTTTTTTTTCAGAATTTTACAGATTTTTTTTTTTTGTTCTTACTTCAAGGCTACTGAAAGTCAAGAGCATCAATTATGTTGCTGTATTATTATTGCTGGTTTAATCAGTGTTGGAATTGTGTCAAAGCTCTTGGGGTGTCCCCCTAAACAGCCCCACCCCCTTCACAAAAAATAAATAAAAATAAATAAAATAAAACTTTATATACATTGTTGCGCTGCATGACTGCCATGGACAGCTGACCCTGTGTGGTGGTCAGTTCACACCAGTGACAGAAATTAATCTTTTCCAACCAGTTTAAAATGATTTTTACCCTTTATGTGTCAGACTCTGTTCCATGTTTTGTGTGTGTCCTGCTCCATATGTGCCTTCCCATGCCCTTATTTGGTTAGTTTCCTGTTCCTGTCCTGATTAGTTTTATTTGATTCCAGGTGTTCCCCATTCCAGCGTCTCCTCGTCCCTCGTGTGTGTGTGCAACGTGACATTATGGGCATTTTTACCTTTAAGCCTTTTTTTTTCTAGAAGTGTGTGAAATTCTTACATTTAATCAATAAGGTCAATCACAATAATAAGACATTTGGGGCTGTTACCAAACAAATAAAATTAGAATAATAAGACATTTGGGGCAGTTACCAAACAAATAAAATCATCAATTATCAACAAAATTCATGCAATGCAGAGGAAACACAGAAGCTGCATCTGAAGTGCCATTTAGACGCATATACACACTGTTTAATGCAAGACATGAATGCTTTAACCTGCAGTGACAAATTCATGAATAATGTTTTGATATTTTAATCCTAAAACGTTGAATACTGATATTTGAAATATGATTTAAAAAAAAAAAAAATATATATATATATATATATATATATAAAAAGGTACTTTAAATGTAAAATTAAAACCGCCAGCAGGTGGCAGCAAGTCACTGTTTAAGTGAGTCATTGCTATCAAACCGAATAATTCAAACGGTTGATTCATTCAGGAACGAAACAATGTTGCTCAGAGACGCAAAACGGTGCTGTGGCTTTGTTTGGAACCATTTTTGTTGCGAAATAGAGCAAAAAATAGGCAATGTGGTGTCTAAAACGTAAGTCTCTTAATATTAATTTGTTTATTGAACTGTTGTATAAAATCAATATCACATTTGTGATTTTTGCGAAAAAGAATGGCACTCTTCCTGTGATATTGATCAACTATATGAAATTACATAAATATATAGATTTTCTGGCCCCATATCTTGAATTTTGAGCATTCTAAATGGATTTTATTAGACTGAATCATGCAGTGAAAGAACACACTCTAAATGAGCATTCAGTCTAGCTAGTGTTTAAGCACTCATAACTCCTCTTATAATCAATGAAGCGGTCCATGCACAGTATGATAAATGAATCTCTAACTTACATCGTACGTACGTCTGCACTTTGTTGCTTGTTATGATGAGGGAATTCGTGAGTTTCAGTTTGTTCAGTCTGAACAAAATGCTCCCTTAATGCTTATGGGAGGTCTGGGACCCCCACACCCAGCCCCCCCTCAATTCGAACACTGGGTTTAATAAAGGAATCGTGCCCAGTTTCCTGATGAAGATGTCAATGTGACAAACATGTCGGAAGTTTGTGGCCAAGCAGTTGGCCTCATGCTAAAAGACACACTTAATTACTGTCCAATTGCCAGCAAGATATCAATTAGGGCCTATAGACTGAAACAGAGAAGTAGACTTCAACTGCTACAACAGAAACCAAATTGGGAAAAAATAAGTTACTGACTTAATGCTGTCTTTAGCTGACAGCTTCTTTAAAAAAAATCTCAAAATGACAAGTATAGTTCTAATCATTAGATACAATATAATTAGGACTTGTTAGTGATTAAAACTTTGTATTCACTGCAATTAGCCAAACTTGCTAATTAAAAGAGGATGTCCACATTCTTTTGGCCACACATTTATATACACATTATACACAAGACATTTTATTTATTTTGCTTTATGCAAAATTGCAACTGAAATTGCCACTTAGTGATCACCACACACCATCACCAAATTTTGAAGATAACAGATTTTGTGTTCCATAGAAAAAAGGCAGTGTTTCATATGTGGCTTGAGAGTGGGTGGGTAGATGATGACAGAAGCAAATACACATAAGAAAATAAGTCAAGAAGTCTGACGATGATTTCTGATTTCTGCTTGAATCATTTTATATCACTTGACCCAAAATGAAGTCATAAATGGGCATGAGTCATGACTCAAGTAAAATAAGCTTAAATACAAGAGTAAAACATGCAAATACATTCATCTTGATCTATAAAACTCTGACAAACGAAGAATTCAACAATTCAATAGTGGATATGCATGAAACCATACATACTATATACAGTAAGCAGTGATTGTTAGCACAGTATTATATTGTGAGTGCCTTGTAATTCTATTCATAAATATCTTGTTGATGGCAGTATTCAACAGTAGTGCTCATGTCATTATTGTTCTCAATGATTCATTGCTCTGAATGACCACTCTATCAAAGCGATTACAAGTTTTTCGTTTGATAATTAGCATACATGCACACTAGAATAAGAAAATTAGCAATTGTTTGATAGAATCATAATACTTTAAATATCTGAAAATTATCTTTATAGGGTACAGAGAATCCTCCACAAGCAACACATTCTAATGTCTAAGTCTAATGTTTCTTTTAAAAAGAAATTCTCCTGCACCTCCCTTTCTTTCTCTGCCACTCACTATCTCTCTCATTGTATCTTCAATTTATTGGGATGCCAGTGTTCAGATTTTTGTTAGAAATTTAAGAAAAGAAGAACAGATTCAGTCCTGCCTCTCAAACTCACAGTTCAAAATAATTTGGATTGGTTCCAACAACCCTGTTAACGGGAATATTATGAGCTCTAATCGTGACTTTCTTTTGGCAAAACTGAGTGTGAGTGAGGAGATTTTAATTACCATGTATCGATTAAAACCAGCATGCCTTTCTTTCTTCTGTTTAACACAAAAGAAGATTTTGTGAAAAATGTTTTTGTCCATATAACGAAAGTCAGTTGGTTGCAGTGTGGACAAAGTCTTTCTTCAAAATATCTTATTTGTGTTCCGCGCAAGTCACAAAGGTTTGGAACAACATAAGTGGGAGTAAATGTTGACAGCAATTTCTGTGAACTATCCCGTTAAGCTGAATATTTGGGATAAGCTAATTTGATGATAACAATTGCATGTTATCTCTATGTAGATTAAATAATGCTTTGCTCAGGGTCTACAGCATATGTCATATTGTATTCTAGATTGCCATACCCAACCTCCCCCCACTCAACACTGCATCAGCTTTCACAGAGGCGGTTATCAAGCTCTCAGGCTTTGAGGCAACATATATAATCTCTTTTGATTATCCATTGCCAACCTTCCATTCCGGGAATGCTGTGTAGTAATAAAACTGTATGAAAATACAATGTACCATCTCTAGCTAGCAACCTTATAAACAGCTTGTGACATACACCCTATGTCAGATGTTTCTTTCTATATGTCGAACACGTTCTCACTCCCAACTCGTCATTGACGCTTGGTCAGGACCCCTTGGCGTCGCTTTTTGATGCTCAAGGTACCCCTTTAAAAGTAACGCTACTTTTAGACATGCAGGGTCCTCCATTGTTTTCAGTTGTTTGTCTTAATTTAATGGTTTGCATGCATTTGTAAAAAAAAAATAGGAATAATTTTATATAAATTTAAATTTTTTATACATTTATACTTTCATTGGAGCACCTAACCCCACCCCTAACCTAAACCTACCCACTTCTGAACAATATAAAACATGTAACAGGCAAATATAAGTGCAGTCACAAGTATTTATTGCAAAAACTGACCATAAACAAACAGTATAAATACAGTTCTGGCATGAAACTCTAGATGGCGCAGTCCGATAGGTCTAAATCAGTCTGACCTAATGACATCATTATCACATGGCACAGCTGATTGGTTCTCTCCTGTATCGGTAGCCAATGAGCTCGCTGCTCAACATTCAAATATATGACTAGTGCTTTCCGTAGCAGTTGCAGCTTGCTTCAGAAACCCTGCACCTTCCCCAGCTCCACCTGTATAGATCTGCTACGAGGTGATTCATGTATGCTATATGGGGTTATTTCATGTATGTTATATTTGCAGCAGCAATATTTCTTACATGTTCACAGCAGCATGTTGTGGATTTATTGGCAGTAGCAAGTCTCGGTACTTGGTCTGCCGCAGCAGCAGCGTAGCAGATCTATTCCGCCAAGACCAAATATATTAACATTGTCATGTACATAAGCGCCACCTACTGTCAGACAGTGTCCCATCCTAAAATATTTTCCCCATAGAGTCTGTATAAAGTGAGTCAAGGGATGAATGTATCGATCACATTGTTTGTTACATACAAGAGAAAGATTTAAAGAGGAAAAACTGAGAGACAAATTGAAGGGGAAAACATTATTGTGGGGTGTGCTTGAGAGCAGGTGATCGTGATGAGGGATATTATTTTCCTATTGCCTTCGAAGGTTATATTTGGGTTAGAATTGGATAACAGCGAGAACCACTAGCTATTCTTGACAGCAACATAATCTCCCATTTAATAATGTTTACTTGTCCACTTTGAAATTTAAGATTATAGATGCTTCTTTCCCCAATTCAATCATGTGGTCTTTAATTGTCATCACTTCATAAACCTCTCACACCATTATATGTAAGGGAACCCAATCAAATATAGCGGTGCATTG
>NW_015542332.1:97113-107089 GCF_001515605.1 Sinocyclocheilus anshuiensis | reverse complement strand
TGCAAGGGTGGGGGAGCAGTCAATGTGCTCTCTCAGTCTTTTATGTTCTGTGTTCACTGTGATGCGCATGAAACAATCTCAGTGACACAATTCTGATTACAGATCTATCTCTCATCCATCACAGCCATCTGTTTTGTCTTTTACTCATTTTTACTCTTTTTCTTCATTCCTTACTAACTTTCTCCTTCCACATGCCACTGTCATACCTCCATTTACTGCCATTTGTTGTTTTTATCAAACCATTTAATGTTTGTCTCTGAGGCAGCTGTAAAGGATCTTGCTCTGTCACATTATTCTCATAATTCACCTGTCAAGGCTCCAGAGGCATATCAAATGTGCTGGTTTTCCAATGGCTGTCCCATCACTCTTTCTTTATCTCTAACTCTTCTCTGTACGCCAATCCTGTCTCACTCTCTATGACTGGAGATGTGAACTCTTTGAAACGTACACACAGATGGACCAAGCAAACTTACACTAAAGTATTAAATAAGCCTTAAAGGGATTGTTCACCCAAAAATTATTTAAAAAAAAATTCTGTTATTAATTACTCACTCTCATGTCGTTCCAAACCCGTAAGACCTTCATTCATCTTGGAAACACTAACCCTAGTTAGTTCAGCTGGGTGAACTAACACCCAGGAGGCCTCGAGATGACTTAAAATGATTCAAAATAGTACAAGACAAGACAGACAGACAAACAAACAAACAATACTAGTTAGTTCAGCTGGGTGAACTAACACCCAGGAGGCCTCGAGACGACTTAAAATGATTCAAAATAGTACAAGACAAGACAGACAGACAAACAAACAAACAATAAATAAATAAATAAATATTTTTAAGAATCCTTATCAGTAATTCACAAACAACTGTAAAAGTCATGTGTCATATACAGCGGGTAAAATAAGTATTGAACACGTCACCATTTTTCTCAGTAAATATATTTCTAAAGGTGCTGTTGACTTGAAATTTTCACCAGATGTCAGTAACAACTCCAGTAACAACTCAAGTAATCCATACATACATACAAAAAAAAAATAAGTTCAGAAATTAAGTTATGTGTAATAAAATGGAATGACACAGGGAAAAAGTACTGAACACATGAAGAAAGGGAGGTGCGAAAAGACATGGAAAGCCAAGACACCAGTTGAAATCTATCAGTAATTAGAAAGCAATCCTGCCCCTTGTTAGTGTAAATTAATATTAGCTGGTTCAGTCCCAACACCTACAGTACCAGGATGATGAAGATGAAACAAGGGTGGACATTTCAGCAAGATAGTGATCCCAAACACACAGCCAAGGAAACTCTCGATTGGTTTCAGAAAAAGAAAATAAAGCTAGAATGGCCCAGCCAATCCCCTGACTTGAATCCAATAGAAAATAAGAACTAATGATCAGAGTTCATAGAAGAGGCCCACAGAAAGAACCTTCAAGATTTGAAGACTGTGTGGAAGAATGGACCAAAATCACACCTGAGCAATGCATGCGACTAGTTTCTCCATACAGGAGGTGTTTTGAAGCTGTCATTACCGACAAAGGCTTTTGTACGAAGTATTAAATAAATGTCAGTAGTTCAATACTTTTTTCCTGTGTCATTTCATTTTATTACACATAACTTAATTTCTAGGGCTGCCCTCGACTAAGGATTTTTCTGGTCGACTAGTAGTCGTTCATTTTAAGCATTAGTCAACTAATTGCACGTTTATTAATAAACCATTAAATCATTATAATGAGCCTTTAATTGCATGCCTACATAGCCCAATAAACGCTCAAGCACATGCATAAAGCTTGCCACAGCGCACCGGCAGGAGTAGCCTAATGATTATGAATGTGTCAGTGATAAACTGTAAGGAGACTGCATTAACATTTTAATAATTTGATAAGATAGTGCTTTCTTTGTTCTCGGTTTAAGAGATGAAGTGGAGACACTGACACTGACTCGTCATTTCCGCAGTAGTGATGCGCCTGTATGCATGTTTCATACGGATTACATACCGTAATCTGAGAATATTTGTTTTCCATTTGAATTGGTTCATTTGAAAGTAGACGTTTACAGTCTCTATAGATATATTTTTAATCTCTGTAAGGCAAAGATATACACAGAGTTTCACGCTCAAGTTCACAGAGACCGAGATGGCAGAAAGCGTATCCTGTTTGCTTTTATTATTTTACAAAAGCACGTTTTGTTGTTATTGTGAGTGCACACAAATAAACGTAGAGTCTTTACAGATTTGAAAGATGTATTACTCTTATCTGTATGACAAAAATTAGTATTTTAAGAGCAAGTGACCGCACCGGCATCTCCATCTGTCATGCTGTGAGCGCGCTACTGTTCAGCTTTCACACTCCGCACAAACACTTGAATAGCGCATGTCGGTAACAACCCAAGTAATCCATACATACAAAGAAAACAAAACAAATAAGTTCAGAAATTAAGTTATATGGAATGACACAGGGAAAAAAAGTATTGAACACATGAAGAAAGGGAGGTGGAAAAAGGCATGGAAAGCCAAGACACCAGCTCGAATCTATCAGTAGCTAGAAAGCAATCCTGCCCCTAGTCGGTGGAAATTAATATTAGCTGGTTCAGTCCCAACACCTACAGTACCAGGATGATGAAGATGAAACAAGGGTGGACATTTCAGCAAGATAGTGATCCCAAACACACAGCCAAGGAAACTCTCGATTGGTTTCAGAAAAAGAAAATAAAGCTAGAATGGCCCAGCCAATCCCCTGACTTGAATCCAATAGAAAATAAGAACTAATGATCAGAGTTCATAGAAGAGGCCCACAGAAAGAACCTTCAAGATTTGAAGACTGTGTGGAAGAATGGACCAAAATCACACCTGAGCAATGCATGCGACTAGTTTCTCCATACAGGAGGTGTTTTGAAGCTGTCATTACCGACAAAGGCTTTTGTACGAAGTATTAAATAAATGTCAGTAGTTCAATACTTTTTTCCTGTGTCATTTCATTTTATTACACATAACTTAATTTCTAGGGCTGCCCTCGACTAAGGATTTTTCTGGTCGACTAGTAGTCGTTCATTTTAAGCATTAGTCAACTAATTGCACGTTTATTAATAAACCATTAAATCATTATAATGAGCCTTTAATTGCATGCCTACATAGCCCAATAAACGCTCAAGCACATGCATAAAGCTTGCCACAGCGCACCGGCAGGAGTAGCCTAATGATTATGAATGTGTCAGTGATAAACTGTAAGGAGACTGCATTAACATTTTAATAATTTGATAAGATAGTGCTTTCTTTGTTCTCGGTTTAAGAGATGAAGTGGAGACACTGACACTGACTCGTCATTTCCGCAGTAGTGATGCGCCTGTATGCATGTTTCATACGGATTACATACCGTAATCTGAGAATATTTGTTTTCCATTTGAATTGGTTCATTTGAAAGTAGACGTTTACAGTCTCTATAGATATATTTTTAATCTCTGTAAGGCAAAGATATACACAGAGTTTCACGCTCAAGTTCACAGAGACCGAGATGGCAGAAAGCGTATCCTGTTTGCTTTTATTATTTTACAAAAGCACGTTTTGTTGTTATTGTGAGTGCACACAAATAAACGTAGAGTCTTTACAGATTTGAAAGATGTATTACTCTTATCTGTATGACCAAAAATGACAAGAGTATTTTAAGAGCAAGTGAGCGCACTGGCGCCTCCCATCTGTCGTGCATTGAGCGCTACTGTTCAGCTTCCACACTCTGCACAGACACTTCAATAGCACACATTTCTCTAGGTTAACATTAGATTGAGCGGCCATGTAAAGTTGCTAATACTTACATATTTCAAATGATAAGCCATATTTGAGGTAGATGAATGATAGGCGAGCGTTTGGATGTCCTGCCTGATGTACTGAATTTCCACGGAGACCAGCCCTTAACGATCTGTCTGTCACGAACTGCGTGACTTCGCCTGGGGATTTTGTTATTTCTTTTTCTGTGACTAATACAATTTTGGTCGACTAACGATTAATCGACTATTGGGGGCAGCCCTATTACCGGTAATTTCTGAACTTTTTTTTTTTCTTTGTATGTATGGATTATTTGGGTTGTTACAGACATCTGGTGGAAATTTCATGTCAACAGCACCTTTCAGAAATATATTTACTGAGAAAAATGGTGACGTGTTCAATACTTATTTTACCCGCTGTATAAGAGACTTTTAACTGTCCAGCAGTTAGTAACCTATCAGCGACAGAGGAGTTATTGATCAACTTGGAATCGTGCTAACTGGGGACATGCTCTGCTTTCTGTTCCTTCTGATAAAGCACTGAGACGTCAAGCCCATCAGAGGAATAGGATTATTAGCACAGCCATGCATCTAAATAGTGTTGCACAGCCTCCCTTGACCCAAGAAGTCTTTCAACTGCCACCTCAAATATCTGTGGCAATCACTCACCTGTTTTCTTTGTCCAGGTCTCTCTCTCCTGAAATGTTCTTCACAAATTATCAAATCCCAGGACCTGTGTTCAATAACACCCACATTTCACTTAAAACAAGAGACAAATGCTCATAAATGTATGTGTTTGGGTGTATGCTTTGATGGGTATGGGTGTGTGTATTCTGTCGAGAGGAGCACATGATTCAACAAAGACAAACAGAGGAAGAGAGAGGAGAGTGATAGAGATCATTTCATCCTAAACCAGAGGACGCACTGAAAACATAATTATTTTACTCAAAACGATCAGCAGCCCAAGCACAGCGCTGAGTGAAAGGATAGCAGCTTCACAGATCACTCTGCCAGATTGATTATCTCCAAGCTCGTGTTGACAGAGCACTTATCCTCTTTCTTTGAATGATGCCCTCAGTTGTGGATTGTGTCTGGGCAGTGGGACCAAAACATGTTCAGTGCTATTTCTGTTATATAGGCTAGCGAGAATTTGATTCTAAATGCTCGAACTGGCTATCATCAGATCATTTGTAGTTCAATAAAAATAAATGGTTTTAGAAATAACTTTTTAAAAACATTTTAAAATTAATTTTAAAACATATTTTTACATTATTATTACTACAACATGCTCAAAATGGATCTCACAAGCTTATACAAGGGGAAAAAACATTAAACCAAAAATAATCAAATAAAGGAATTCACTTGAGAGTAAACAAGTATTATATTCCAAACACGTTCCAGATCGAAAACATGAGGTGAGCCAACTACATTTCCAGCTTGTTTAGCATGTTTTATACAGCATCCACCAAGTATGACTAGAAATAACAATGAAATAAGCCTAATAATCAGTATGACGAGGTACTCTACATCCACCAGCAATATGTGTTGATTTATTATTCATATGTTTTATTATTCATATGAAGAGGCAAAGTCCTCTTTTTTTGTGTTTTGCTTTATTTTATATTTAGAAAATTCATGCCGCATTTGCATTTCATGATCTTTGTAGTTTTTGTTAAAAAAAACAAAACAAAAAAAACAAGTAATGAATATTATGACTTCTATACAAACAAGTAATGAATAGGCTATGAAATTGCAATCAACAACTGATGAATACTATGACATTTTTAAATGTTTATATTGACATAATTTATTAAAACTAAATTTATTTATCATAATCTCTTTAAGCTTTTACACTATTTTACAGCATTGTTACTGCTGTTCACCTTTTATAGACAGCTTCTGTTCTGACCATAAGTCAATTAACCCTCAGTAAACAACAGGTGATGTGATGGTCATGTAACTTTAACTGAGCTGAGTAATTTTTCACATAATTTCAAGTAATTTTAAGTTTATTCAGTGATTAGTTTACTCTGCAATTATTCTGTTCATTTCCTGACAGGTTAATTAGCCATTAATAAGCCATAGTGATAAAAAATAACACAATAAGCAGACTTCATGACATTAACAGGATAATCAGCCAATCATAGACTGACAGAGGCACTGAGAAAGTTAATTCATAGACTACTAACTTCTACACCCAAAAATACGCCATAGAGCTCATGTAGATAACAATATAGTCAAGGCAGGCAAACGAGACACTGCTTCCTTCTGAAACTTTATCCACTGTTTGACAGTATTACTTGTATCTCATTCTACTGTAACATTCATTTTCTCATCTAAACTTTTACATTTACATTTATGCAAGTTTTCTGTGTGTGTTTGTGTGTGTCTAAAGAGAGACTGAGGGTTTAGCTCAGGCCATCCAAGTTTGCTTAAATTAAGCGGAAGAATTTTTTTCCAAGTAGTTTCAAATTTTTGTTCCTTCCTGCTGTGCTAGAAACTGCACTTGTTATGAAAGGTGACAATGTTTTTCACCTGGCTGACCTTAGCTTTTGTCTTTTATTGACAATTGATATAGGTATACAAAACAAACTAAAAAATATTCAAATAGAAGTGTGAATAACTATTTTATATATAAAGTATAATTATTCAAACTTATAATCACTGGCTTGTCACTTCACCATCAAGGTTGCACCTTACTGAGCTGGCTAGCAAAACACGGTGACTGTCAAAAAGTTTAATAATATCAACCAATGTGATGACAATATTTATTATGTATAATGGAAGCGTGTAACTTGCTGGGGTTGTGACAAGGGAAATTAGGTGACATTACTTGTAGTGACAACTACTGACACTTGTTATGAACCACAGAAAGAATGGGCTGCCTTCAAAAATGTCAATAAATTTCCAATATTTTGTGAGAGATTCCAGATCTGTTCTGAAATAATGGCATGCTGTTGTCAGTAATGTCATCCTTTGGTTGAAGGTTCCTCTCACAAGCATTCTCACAGTTTCAAATTTATACTCTGGTGAAAACCATAGAAACATGAACTCATTTGTTGAAAAATTTTAAAATAATTGCACCACAGATGCATCTTGACATAAAATTTGACACGCGCACACAATGCTGATCATCAGAAGATTTTAGAAAGAATTGTAGTTACAGAATGTTTTGGCATATGTCAAATAACTGCCCTTGTTAGTGAATAGAACATAAGGTAGCTCAGGGACTTGTTCAGCCTGACATGTTCTTGGCACACTGTCATACCGACTGCATCATTTAAATTGTTAAAAAAGAAAAGAAAAAGATTCTTCTCCTTCTTCCTCTGACGTTTTGATCCTCAAATACTGAAAGGCTATAGGCCTCTTTTTCAACAAGACCTTTTGTTTGAAAAACCCTGCTCCTCTCAGATCTGATTTTGTTGATGTTTTCAAAAATGTCCTCGAAATGGATTTATCAGTGTGTGTGTGTGTGTGTGTGTGTGTGTGTGCAGTATTATACACTTTCAGTCACATCAATTGGGAGCTATTTTTTCATTTAACGTGGCGGCGCTGACCCAGATCCGGCGTGATGATGTCATTACGCCGGATCTGGGTCAGCACCACCACCACACGCTCGCGTCATGATACTGTCGTGAACGCACGTCCACAAGTGACACAGTAGAGACGAAAATGTGGAATAAAAAAGTTGTTTTTGTTTTCTTTGCGCAAAAAAGTATTCTCGTAGCTGATGTCACAGGGACTACTTTGTCGATCATCTTGGTACTTTTCTGGACCTTGAACGTGGTAGTTACCTTGCTGTCTATGGGAGGGTCAGAGAGCCCTCAGATTTCATCAAAAATATCTTAAATTGTGTTCCGAAGATGAACGAAGGTCTTATGGGTTTGGAACAACACGAGGGTGAGTAATTAATGACAGAATTTTCAGTTTTGGGTGAACTAACCCTTTAAGTATAGTATGTAAGTACAGCAGATAAATAGCCAATAACTTATAGTAACTAATAACTTATAACTAATAGTCTTACTAGCAAATTTTTCAGCAAAATTAAAATAGTAAAACAATTACAATGCAAAAAAAAAAAACTGTAAAAATGCAAAATATGCACACAAAAAAATCATACCATTGTTTTAGCTAACAGAAACTGTTGCTAATAAATTGTATGCACATTTTTAACATTTAGTGTGTGAGTACCCACTTAACCATGTTTTGATGACAAATTTGCTCTCTGAAGTGATGAAAATTTGACAAAACCTCCTTCTGGGGAGTAAAAACTAAAAAAAATAAAAATGTAAAAACTGTAAAAGAAAAGTTAATAATAATAATAATTGTTGTTATTATTATTCTTGTCATCATTTAAAAATGCAGAAAGTTTTTTGTTAGGGTTGAGTCAGAGCTTTTAAATTACAGCACCTTATTATTACATGACCATTATGCAAGTTAGCATAGTTGGAATTTCTATATCCAAATTAAACAACCAGAGCAATTTGAATGCACAGAAGTACAAACTTGTTTAAACAAGAAATCAGAACACAGTGTTAAACATAACTTTTGTCCAATGAGTTCAAAATTGGCAAGACTACTAAAAGTAATCAAAAAAGTAGTCCAATTGTATTACCTAAAATAGATTACGTTACTAACTACAATTGTCATCATGTAAGTAGCAAACTGTAATAGCCTACAATTTGTAAGTAATCTCTGAAGCTTAATATATATGCAAATAGAATAGGAAATACATATACATTCTGCATAACTTACTGGATCTATGTGAGCTGAAGATAAACAATATAAATTCCACCCAATAAAAGTGGGGTTATCAGGAGCTGTCAAGCTTAATAATGTTTTTCTAATGGATTTTGAGTAGTTTGGCATGGCAATAATCTTGTTCTCCTCCTCCCTCATTTTCTCTTTGACTGTAGCATGCATTGCATTATGATCTGTATGTGAAATATGAGCAATAGAAAAGCGTTTTCTTTGATATTGGTAAAGCCTGAAGCCTGTCTAAAATGGAAGTGTTTTTCTTTGTTCTGCTGCACAATGCAAAACAGGTCAAAGAAATTGCGTAAGCTCTCTTCATTTGATGTTTTAGTTCCCTTTATTTACATGCTTCTGATATCTCCACCCAACTGCATGATGAAATACCACTTTCTTTCCGTTTCATGTGCTTCACCCACCTTGACCAAAATGTTTTAGTGGTCTTTATCTTTCAACTATTTATTGTTCTAAAAATTAATTATTTGTCCCTCTCCTCTAGCACTGAGATCCTTTAGAAGGCTAGCGCCACATATCAAATGTTTTACCATAACATAAAGTATCAAGTTGTTCCAAACCTGTATCAATTTCTTCTGAATTCAAAAGAAGATATTTTGACTAATATTTTAATATTTTGACAGTAGCCAATGACTTCCATAGTATATATATATAATTTTTATTTATTTTTTTCATACTGTGCAAGTCAATGGCTACCGTCAGCTGTTCGGCCACCAACAGTCCTCAAGATATCTTCTTTTGTGCTCAACAGAAGAAAGAACGTCATACAGGTTTGGAACATCTTATTAAATAATGACAACATTTGCATTTTTCGGTTGAACCATCCCTTTAAGAGGGACATTTGCCCCATCTTTTTCCTATTACTAGTATGCTTGCAAAAATGTATGTCTCAAAAAGAAGAAGAGAAAAACCTTTTGAATTACTGGTGCAGAGCTGCTGCTATTTTGTTGTCTCTGTCCTGGGTTTTGATATTTTCCCCTTCTTCATTGCCCATGTTGAGCTTTAACTACTGCAGCTTTAGTTTATTGGCGCCATCTTGTGGTTTTGTGGAATACTCACATGCATTATTATTATCACTAGATTATTATTCATTGCACTTAAAATGTAGGTTCTAAATAGTTTTATAGCTTAAAAGGTTATAGTTTTAAAGCTTTTATGATTTCCACTGTTTCTAAGAACATTTAATTTACATATGATGTCATAGAAAAGGTTCTATGATTTTTATTTTTTTTATTACAAATCCATATACGTGGTGCTTTAAAGGACACTCCACTATTTTTGAAAATAGGTTAATTTTCCAACTCCCCTAAAGTTAAACAGTTCAGTTTTACCGTTTTCGAATCCATTCAGCCGATCTCCGGGTCTGGCAGTAGCACTTTAACTGCAGCTTAGCATAGATCATTGAATCTGATTAGACCGTTAGCATCTCGCTCAAAAATGACCAAAGAGTTTCTATATT
>NW_015542332.1:96685-96973 GCF_001515605.1 Sinocyclocheilus anshuiensis | reverse complement strand
TTTGAGCGAGATGCTAACGGTCTAATCAGATTCAATGATCTATGCTAAGCTACAGCTAAAAGTGCTACCGCCACAGTGTTCCTTTAAAGGGCTCATATGGTGCGATTTCAAGTTTTCCTTTCTCTTTGGAGTGTTACAAGCTGTTCGTGAATAGATAAGATCCCTAGAGTTGCAAAGACTAAAGTCTCAAACCCAAAGAGATATTCTATTTAAAAGTTAAGACTCGTCCACGCCCTTCTAAAATGCCTCATTTAAACACGCCCCCACATGTCTATGTCACGATGTGGG
>NW_015542332.1:82712-96400 GCF_001515605.1 Sinocyclocheilus anshuiensis | reverse complement strand
TGTTCACGCAAAGAAAGAAGGCGTAACTTTTATTCTTGCTGTAGTATTGTTGCCGCCGCCGCCATGATGTGGAGACGCTGTGTGTTTCGTTGTGAAAGCGAAAACACTTTGTTTGGCCTTCCAAAAGAGGACACAATATGCCTTATTTCTCACCACAAAAGCTATTAACATATGATCTGTGATTTACAACTCTATTCTCAACTTCAATTTTTCAATATAGTAGGAGAGTAAAGCGGACAGAAAACAATGTGGAGAGTGATGTAAACTTTTATAAACAGGTTAGATAGAAGCAATAATAATAATAATGTATTATTCAATCCCTTATTATTGTCCAATCTTTTTATGTAGCATTCCTGCTGAATAAAAGTATCAATTTATTTTTAAAAATCTTACGACCCCATTTTTGAACAGCATATAATAACAATAATAATAATAATACAAATGTATTAAATATGCAATGCATCAATTATTAATACTAATTATACATGTATTAATCATTCAAGCATTCTTAAATTAATTTCATTCATTTGACTTTTTATTAAAAATGTATTATTATTATTCTTATTTTGTAGCATTACATTGTAGCTTTTTACTTTGTAGCATTGTAGTATTATCCTTATTTAACCAAACAAAACCTATTTGTATAAAAAAAAAAGTGTTATTCACGAATCAGTGTAACAAGTCATCAGTAAAATAAAATATTTAGAAAGCCAGATTACTAAAATTACTAACAGGAATTTAATGCTTACTTATTGTTGCATTACTTACAGTTCACAGAGCTCATAAAACCTGCTTTAATAAGGTAAAATATCCTAATGTGAATCTGAAATCATATTTACAACAGCTTTTGATTACCTACAAAGCAAAAGAGGAAACTGATCCACATTAGCACGTGATTTCATAAAAAGTTTTATTTTTGTAATATGATGACTCAAACCTTGCCCTTTCACATCATATAAACCCCATACACTTTAATTTCAGAATCTGTCCACAAACACACCACTTCTCCCCTCCATCATAAACTGAACACACAAACGTGACAGCATCATCAATAGGTGCCTCTCTTTGAGGGCAGTATCTGATCTGTCACCAAAGAATACATTGCCATCATGCCCCAACTCCTCTATGTACACATAGTTAAGATCCTGTGATAACTAAAGAAAGATAAAGAGCTACTGGTTAAAAATGTTCATTTTTTTTTTTTTTTTAAGATGTTAACAGTTAATGAAGGAAAGGGAAACATACAAAAAGGGAATGACAAAGTGCTCATAGTCACAAAAAACACATTAAAAATTCTCTGAAACAGAGACATATAGCTTGCAAATTTAGCACAGCTTATACCATCTTGAAAGATTGAATGCATCCGTTTAAATGATCATACAATATCATAATGTCATACCACCATTTTTCCATCCTTGAGGAAAAAAAGAGTGAAAGTTTTCAGGCAGTCTGAACTTACAGACCTTTTTTACCATGATATTTTATATCTATTTTGGGTTTATGACTTATTTACATTTTATAAATACATGAAAACAATGCCAATTTCAGGTGTATCACTGCAGAAGCACTGCATTAACAATGTTATTTTTAGAATACAAAGGTTTTACAAAGGAGTTTTAAGCAACCATAATAATGAGAGATCACATTCTGAGCAATTCCTTGACCGAAACATCAAGGAAACTGGACTGAAATGGCCATACAATGTTCTTAAAATGGCATACAATGCTCTTTATATCAGACTGTCATTTGGGGTCTAATTTAATAGTCCTCTTGTGTTATTCTCACATTCTTTGCCAAGGTCTTCATCACAGTTTGTGACCTCCTTTGAACTGGTATTACTAGGATCGGTTTTATTTTTCTTTTTTTCATCCAGTTTGGGATTTGTTGATTTCGAAACAGGAGCTTTTAAGACAAAAACATTTACACACTCTACACAAAGAATACAGACTTTATCATTAATAATTTGACTGATGTGGATTCATAGATTCAAATTGTATTTTAGGTAGGGATGCACCGGTATCGGGCCCGATACTGAGCTCCTGTACTCGTACTCGTACTCGTTAAAATGCCCCGATACCAAACGCCGATACCACACAGCATGTGATAAGCGCCATATTCAAACAAAGAAACACCGACAACAGAACAACAGACAGCAGAATGGAAGTATATGTTTGATAGTTGTGTAAATACTGTCATACTAACAGCTGTCTAATTTTTGGTTGATTGTAATCTATTACATACCTTTCTATCAAAGTTATCTAGCATTATCAAGCTGAATTTGTTCTGACTCAGTCTAACTCTGAGTTCTTGTCATATTTTATTACCATTTTCTAAACTATAACGAATAAACTGTGATAATGTGAGAAATGTTGAAGGTGTCTGAATAAATTTTGGTTTGACTGTATCTATTTGATAAATGAAGTTAACCAACTAACATTATACATACTCTTTTGGTTTCTGTACCCAATATTTTAAAAATTTACAAATGCAATAAAAATATTGGTATCGGTACTCGGTATCGGCAAGTACCAAAAATAAAAGTATAGGTATCGGGCGAGTACTGGAAAAAGTGGTATTGGTGCATCCCTAATTTTAGGTTTTACTGATTATAATCTATTGCATCTCTAACTGGACAAGACAAAGCATGCGTTTTGACTTACGATCTAGATTTAAAAGTTGGCCACCATCTGCTTCACTGCTTCCAACAGCATCATTGTCTTCCTCGCTGAGTTCCACTATTCGCCGTCTTGCACTCTCAAAAACAGACTTCAAAACAATGGAGTCCTCAAAGATCTAAGATATAGAGAGACATTTAACAATCTCCACACAATTCATCAGCTATATTCACTAACACAAATAGCTTTGTGCCTTGCAAAAATATTCAGGCTCATTGTGGGGACAGTTCACCCCAAAATTATAATCCTGTCCGGACCACTATCATCAAAGATAATTGACAAATTAGCATAAAGTTTGGTATGGTTCTGTTCTGGGCAAGAACTCCCTGCACATCCATGCAGCCTAACATGGATAAGAGCAGGGACAGTAGCGATAATCCCCCAGAGTAAACAGAACAGAACCAACATATATGTATTACAGATATCATTAATGTTCAATAATTTAATATACACATTTTAGAATATGTCTGATTCAAAGGAGAATCAGAAGGCCAAATCCTGACTGGACGAGAGGAGGAGCTGGGGATGGAGGAGGGCAATTAGCTATTGAGCAACGCAAAAGCTGCTGATAAAACTAAGGGACCTTATATATGAATGCTGAGATCGGCGTTGTATTCCTATAGGTAGACGTGGATCAGCTGAGAGCCAGCTGACGCGATTGCTAATGCTACGCTTGATTTCTGTCATCATTTACGCACCTTTAAGTTTTTCCAAACCTGTATACCTTTTTTTCTTCTGTTGAGCACAAAAGAAGATATTTTGAAGAAAGTTGGAAACCAAAGAGCTGACGGTAGCCATTGACTTCCATAATATGAAAGAAAAAAGAATGTTTTATGAAGTCAGTCGCTATAGACAACTGTTTGGTTACCAACATTCTTCAAAATGTCATCTTCTGTGTTCAACTGAAGAAAATTATACAGGTTTGGAACAACAAATCTAAAAACCTGTTAAATCTATTTGCATAAATGTCGCAGTACCATTGCAATGCACAGTGAATGCAAAAAAGAAAAAAAAGAATTTACAAAGTATTTTTATAACAAGAAAATGTACATAAGTCAAACCTGAGATCCTTCCAGATTAAACGTCTGAGCATTGTGGCACATCTGCATGATATCCTTTTCCAGGTCGGCAATGCACCGGTATTTGTGATTACGGACTCTCTCCTGCATAAACAAAACCAGGAAAGATTCAAAAGAATACATGAACAATCAAAAAGGTATATAGCCATACACATTCTCCTATGAAACTTTTAAAGTAATGACAGGTTTTCATTAAATCTGTAAAAGAATTCTACTTCCTTCATATCGTTTTAAAACACAGCCAGCAAAAAAACACAACCTGTGTGACAATAGCAAAATCAATAAGGATGTCAGTGTGGATATACAGTAAGAATGGAAAAAAGTGAAGAAAGGTCTATTGGAAAAGGGGGTGATGGAAGCAGAGGATGAGAATTGGACATTTTAGAAAAATTAGACAGGACTGTGGGATGACAAATAAACACGCTGATAGTTCACCCTGATCCTCCTGAAGTCGACTGGCTTGCGGATGAGCTCATAGTACTCTGGCACCTCTTTTCTTGAGGGCAGCTGAACGAAACCTTTACTGATCTGTCGGCCCAACCTGTAGAACAGTGATATATTCAAGAAGGGGTATTAAAAAATGTTATTGTACTGTCTGACATGAAGCGCACATGCAAAAATAAAGGGAAAGAGAATGAACTTAAAACTGCTGGCAAAGTTTTAGTGTCACGATTTACATCATGTCAAGAAATAAAAACAGCCAACAACAACCTATTAAGTCTGTGTGTTTAACTACTGACGTGTCCTTGTAGTTTATGACCATGTCTACGATGGTGTTCATCTGTTTTGTGAGCTTGGGAGGGTTGGGCGGCAGTTTCTCGGCAGGAGGGCGACCCCGTCGCTTTTTGACCACCTCCTGACCAGTCTCAGAGCCCTGGTTGCCTTGTTGATCGCGTTTTCGTTTCTTCAAGTTGCTTTCCTCCTCCATAACCTCAGACACTCCGTTTTGGATGGCCTGAGACTGAGAAAAAGACATGGAAACAGTGATGAGCAATACTGGATTTGACAAAAATAATGATTTTGCAGTTTAAAAAATATAAAACTGTGATCATGAACTGGAACTTAAAAGTATCCTCACTATGCACGTTTTAAGATAAAAAAAATTATGCCTACAACTATGAATAGTTTTTCACTTTTCATTTAACAAGAAAGAGAATTTATATTTTGTTTATACTTTTTTAGATAGATAGATAGATAGATAGATATACTAGATAGGAGTAATACTTTAAAATAAGGTTCAACTTTAGGTAGCCTATTGTGATAATGGACAATAATAATGAACAAATATTTATTTATTGACTCAAGGTTAATTTAATGTTCATTTATAAATATACTATTGTTCATTGTAAATTCATGTTCCAAGATTAATAATTGCTATAAAACGCTATAAATGTTATTCATTTATGATACCTATTGCATTAACTAATGTTAAAAAATGACTCAGGCAATCCAGGATGTAGATACATTTGTTTCTTCATCGGAACAGATTTGGAGCAATTTAGCATTGCATCACTTGCTCACCATTGAATCCTCTGCAATCAATAGGCACTGTTAGAATGAGAGTCCAAACAGCTGATAAAAACATCACAATAATCCAGAAGTAATAACCCTTAAGATTTTCTGTACACAAGAAGTTAATTGATGGAGTTAAACTGTGTGGATTTACTTGAGGATTATTGTGAGTGTGTGATTTTGTTATGTTTTTATCAGTTAAAGGCAATATTGAAAGGGTAGGGGACTCATATGTTAGCCTAAAGCAATGGTTTAAGCTTCTTAATGATGGATTTGTTTATTAAGCTTTCCACTTCACAAGACATTAATTGATGGAGTTTTGTTGATTATTTGTGGACTATTGTAATATTTTTATTTTTATTTATTTTAAGTTTCAACTCTCATTCTGACAGCACCCATTCACTGCAGAGGATCCATTGGTGAGCAATGTAATGCTAAATTTCTCCAATCTGTTTCAATTAAGAAACAAACTCATCTACATTATAGATTGCCTGAGGGTGAGTACGTTTCAGCAAATTTCCATTTTGGGGTGATCTATTCCTTTAATAACTTTATTGTAAAGTTCTACTGAGTTATGGTTGAAATTACAATTTCTAAAATTGATATATTTTTTCTTATAAACACTATTCTATAATGTATACGAGCTATTCAGGACATTATTATGCAAAAAAAAAAGTATTAAATGCATGGTGCATGTGAATTTGCTAATCAGTACTGTAGTATAACCATCACAGAACCTAATTTTAACAGTGTTTCTGTGCCATCATCAACCTTCTCTATGCAAATAAGTTGAAACGTTATGGTAATTAATGCACTATTGCAGAATGTAGAATTACCACCTATTTTCCATGTTGAATTTTAAGTAATAATAAAGCAAGACAGTCAGCGTTAAAGGGTTAGTTCACCCAAAAATGAAAATGCTGTCATTATTTACTCACCCTCATGTCATTCTAAGTCCGTAAGACCACAAATTAAGATATTAACGACTTTATTCAACAATTCGTCTCCTCCGCGTCACCCTGATGCCATTTTGGAGAGTATCCACTGAACGTAAACAGCGTATCCGCATGACGCAGCTGACACAGAATAACATATGCTGTTTACGTTCAGTGGATACTCTCTAAAATGGCACCAGGGTGACGCGGAGGAGACAATTTGTTGAATAAAGTCGTTATTTTTGTTTTCTTTGCGTACAAAAAGTATTCTCGTAGCTTCGTAAAATTAAGGTTGAACCCCTGATGTCACATGGATTATTATTTTACCGATCTCATTGCTACGTTTCTGGACCTTGATCATGTAAGGACCCTTGCTGTCTATGGGAGGGTCAGAGAGCTCTCAGAATTAATCAAAAATATCTTCATTTGTGTTCCAAAGATGAACACAAGAAGATGTCGTAAGGGTTTAGAACGACATGAGGGTGAGTAATTAATGACAGAATTTTCATTTTTGGGTGAACTATCCCTTTAAATTATTAAGCAGTTTTATGAACTTTCTGGCCTTTCATCCGAACACTTCCAGGTCCAACTCATCATCATCTTGGCTATAAGTCTCACCAGCAATCTGCCTTCAATCTTCAGTCCCCTCTAACAAGCGCAGCTGCTTTCACTTCCATTTTAATATTTGATAAAGAATCACTTAACAATATCCCACTAGCTCGGTATGATCCAACACAGGGGCTGCTGGGGAGGCAGGAGACGCTGGTACACTGATCTTCAGTCCCATTGTGAATTAAATGATTGACGTTTACGGCGATGCTGTTCTCCAGCCAACACACCTGACATAACGGAACAGTGGCGTGCGGTTCACCATACAGTGCGCCGAACTTGTTTCATTAAAAACGGGACTAGAACGCAGCGGCTAGCAACATGCACACGCTTCAAATGCGGAATTCACTGTGTGTGTGTGTGTGTGTGTGTGTGTGTGTGTGTGTGTCTGTGTTTTATACAAAGGCAATTGAAGTGCAGTGATATGCCTGGCTGCCGCAGAGAGCATAGGAGAGGGATGAAAATATGAATTCGGAGTATGACGCTATGCAGGCAGCACCAGCCATTGATGTCTAAATCAAACACGAGCGCGGCGCACAAAACGCACTCATATACTTTTATATGCACAAAGAAATCAGACAAAACAAGACGCAATGCACTGACGTGAGAGAACAGCCTTCACAGACGCAAATATTTCATACAAATATCCTCTACATGGGCGCAAGACAAATATGAAAGCGCGCAGAGAAACACGCGGAATGCATTTATTCACACGTACCCTTGGGGACCATGTGGAAGGAAGGAGGCCTAATAATCAACAGCATAATGATGGAATGCACACTGACACACACACACACGCTCGCATGCACAGACGCACAACTGAACCACTGCACACAAAACATGCAGGGTGTTTGCAGAAAGCACATTTAGAGAGTCTGTACTTGGTGCAGCAAGCCAAAACCCTTGTTACGCTATACAAGTCTGTTCCTGTAACCTCTAGAAAGAAAAAAAGGTGTCAGGATCCACACAACCGATTTGTCTGGGCAATGCTTTCCTTCACTAGACACAGTTCACACCTACACACACACACACACACACACACACACACACACACACATTCCCTCTCTCACTTTCTGTCTGTGTGCCCATGTGCTGAAGCCTGGTGTGATTGCATGCGCAGGAGAGAGAGCAAGTGAGAAGGAGAGGGAGAGAGAGTGAGAGGGTGAGAGAGAGAGAGTGAGAGAGAGAAATGAAGAGGGCGATTTACCTGACTGTGGTCTCCAGGCTGGCTCCAGTCTGGAGGAGAGAGAATTAGCAAACCAGCATTGCAGCGCGCAGCCAGTCTCTTCATCAGCTGATCACTCAAAACGCACAGCCCAAAAGGGGGGCGAAAAGCGCCCAGCTTTTCATACACAAATCAATTGCAGTTAGGATGTTGAGAGAGAGAGAGAAAGAGAGAGAGAAAGGAATAACTGCGAGATGCCTTTCTGCTAGTTTGTCCCCGTGGAAAGGCCTGCAGCTCGCTTTTCTCTCTCTCCACCCTTTCTCTCTCTCCTTTTCTCTCTCACTCACTGAATGTTTTAATATCGACTGTCGCAATCTGGTTTCTTTTCCTTTTTTCCCTTTCCCGTCTCCCTCTCTTTTATGCTCTCCTTCAGTCTTTCTTAACCGCCCCTCTGTTAAAAGAAGCGGGCTCCATTTTTGTGCCTATGCAGATGGTTTTTTTGCAAGCTTTACTGACATCTTGAGAGGATTCCAGGGTTGTTAATGTTGTGTTGCACACACTCTCAAACACACACGCACATAAATTGGCTAATGGTATGTTTGTATCTGCGTCTGGGAGCTTTTACAACATAAAAAAGAATAGAGATTCTGGTGAAATCATTTGGGGCTATAAATATTACCAGATAGTCCAAAACATAATAGTTTCTGTCTGCTTCCCTTTGAGATGTGAGACTAATAACTTGTAAAGTAGCTTTTCATGTAGCTCACAGATGTGGCATATGCTTAATTATTTTTTTGCTGTATTATTGCAAGGGCTCAGCGGTGTCCTGATATTACTTGGAATGTATTCTTGGTCAAATATAATCGGTTGATGGCAGTCCTGAGACACATTCATTTTGAAATGATACTGCTGAATTGATATGGGTGTGAAAATGTGCTTTATAAAATAAATAATGAACAGCAAATAAACTTAAAAGAGTTTGTGATAGTACATAAAATCGGCACTTTTTAATGTCATGTGTTATCAATTTTAGCATTTATGCAATCAGATTTTAAATCCATTATGAACGTTCAGTTTAATAAATTGCCAAAATTTCCCAGGAGGCTAAATTGCCATCTGTCACCAGAAATCCCTGTGATGAGTCATATTTCTGCTTTCAATATTTTCCTTAATAATTTTCATGAATGAAATATGCCTCTTAAGTGTCTGTTTAAAATCAGATGCAGTTTTAAGATGCAACATTGTTCATGTACATTTGCCATGGCAACAGCTTCATTACAAAAGCCATTGTTTAATTTATCAAACAATCTTATCCAGTCATATTTTTGACAAGCGTCTGAGAAGTATCAGTATTGTTTTATCACGGAAGAGTAGATTTTTAGTGTTTGCATGTGTTGTGGTATGATTACACGCTGTCATCATTTTACATTTCATATGCATGTTTTGCTATCAGGTCGACAAGGGCATTTTGGTAAAATATCTCAGGCGGTTACTATGGCAACACCACGTTTTACTGGCTGCAGACCGCACCGAGCTGTAATGCTATAGCATTCCATCACAAAACACAGACACACTGAGCTGAACATTCTCAAACACAATGAGTCTCTGAGCTACATATAGATGAGCTAAAATCCAAAGACATGCTGAACTATAATCAATGGAGTTAATGTAAGTCCATGCATGCATCCACATAGCTGATGTGTCAGGTATCAAAAACATAGATGTAGTAAGTCATGTTATACAAAAGCTACACAAAAAAGCTAATCTTCTAAGCTAACCTCAATAGACACAGCCTTCAAATTCATTTCTCACCACAAGATATTGTTTGTGTATTACTATGAGCTGCCTTTTATCTGACAGCCATCTATTTTCTTTTTCACTACAGCTGAACTGATTCTACATAAGATTTGAATGTCAGCTGTTGTCCTTTTTATATTTCTTTGCTTATTCTTAAATAAAAATGTCCCTCTTTTTGTGAAGAATGTCTTTTGTCATGTTACCAATTGCAAACATGATTATAAAAATGGGCTCCAACTGATTGTCATTATGCAGTAGAATGCAATATCACACAGGATTTAATTTAAAAGATTAGTTCACACAAAAATGAATTAAAAAGCCGTCATCAGTTACTCACCCTCAAGTTGATTCCAACCCTGAAAGACTTTTTTGTTTCCTGTGGAACACAAAATAATTAGTTTTGAAAAATGTACTAGCTGCTCTTTTCCATGCAGTTACAATGAATGGGGAATGGCGTTTTTAAGCTTAAAAAAATCAAAAATATATATATTTTTTTTAATTGGCCAGTGGTATATATATAAATAGCAAGATGCAATGAAATGGCAAAATATATCCGACCAATACATATAGGCACAATTTTTTATTTTATATACTGTATATTTTTTTGATTATCTGATGTATTTTTCAGACTCATGGTTCTCGAGAGATCCTCTCCTAAGATTTGTGACATGCCACTGAAAAGCAGTATCATAAAAGTAGTCCAAACTACTTTTGCTCTATGTAAGTTTTTGGAGTTTTGTCATGTTTTCAGTAGAGAAAATATCCAGTTAACAACTGAATTCTAAATGATAAGCTCTTCATGACAAGTATTACATTCAGATGATGTCCGAACAATCAAACGCCCTTCACACTGCATGTGAAAGCCATGGAGTGGCATTTCTTATCAGAGTAATAATTACCTGTCTGTTTGGGTTGGGACACCATAACTCTCTGTATGGTTAAAAAGAGCAGATCACAGTCAAATGGCATATGTTGAAATATCCAGAGCAGTTTCTATAAATGCGCCACTGAAAGCATTCTAAGCTGTATCAGTGTCTGGTGTGGGAGCTGCTCCCTCCTGAGCAGACAGCGGCAGAGGCTGGTAAAATTAGCTCATCACCGGCTGTGCTACTGAACACTGATATCTTATATGCTTCAAGAAGGCCAGGTGTGTTTAAAAGCCACATTTTCTGTTCTTCAATCTAAAAACTGAATTACACAGTTCAGGCAAAGATCAACATTTTAAGATTATTTTGTCTTCTGGGGGCCCAGCTAAATTTCCCCATGGGAAAAAACAGCTTAATGAACAAACTAAATAATGTCACTTCTTTATAAATTTCTTTTGTTGCGTAGACTGGAATACACTACACGACTTTTAAAATCTTAACAGATTTTAAAACAATACTAGGCATCACTTACCGACTCTGTAATAGTCACAGAGGAAAAGCTGTCCATCATACACTAAAGGACTGAGGATAACACTACAACTAGACCTTAATGTTGTTCCGATCATAATAAACTCACGCAGATATGTGTGCCTTGTTGCTAGAAGATGCGTGACAACAAATTAAAACACGTGTTCTAAAATCGGCTCAAAAGATCAAAAATGTTTGATATCCTCCGACTGATGGAATCAAAGTCTGAAGCTAAAAAAATCGATGTCTGCAAATCGGCGGAAAATCGGGGCAAAAATCGTGTAGTATATTCCAGCATTTACATAAATTAAAACAACTTAATGACTTAAACAACTTGGTCCTTAATTACTACTAAAGTCGTTACATGGTACTTTTGATGTTTTCGTTTAATGTTTTGATACTCTTTTGGTCGGAAAATGTCTTTACCCACAGTCGCAGCATGCAGGTGTTGAACTTGACAAAGACCTTCTTCATGGCTGACAAATGACAGATTGCAGTTTTTTAATTAATTGTAGGCAAATATCCACTTCCTGCGCTCTTACGGTTCGCTGTTTTACAGCATCATGTTAACAATTTCAGGGAGTGAGAAATGATCAATTCAGTCCGTGAGTGATCAGTCAGAATGATTCAGACCGATTCCAAAACGATATGACCGATTCAAAAGAACCAATTCAATTGCACTCATGAATCGGGGAATCACTGGTTCAGATTCTAAACGAACTACTGAAACAAAGGGTATGTTAACACTCTGATTTTCGTCAGTTCGATTGTTATAATAATGATAATAATAATAATAATAATATTTCTTTGCAGATTTGTTCCTTAGAGTTAGCACGACCTTCCTCATGTCTGCTGATCATCTGCAGTCCAGCTTTTCACCATTAGATGGCATTACAACGATATGAATTCTACAGATCTAAAACACAAAAAGAGAGCAAAGTAATGCAATATTTGCAGTAAACACAAGGTGGTGATGTAATCACATATTTATTTACTTATATATGAACATGACATTTACATTTCATTCATTTTTATTAAGAGTTCTTAAAATCTAGATTTCAGATTTTGGAAGTGAATAGTGTATAGCCTACTTGGTAAAATATATATTACAAGAAACTAATTCAAGCTTTTAAAATGTGAAAAAAATATATATAATCCTAAAATGCATATAAATTTATATATCACCTAAAATGAATATATAAAACTGTTTTGACATGCAGTTTCCTATTATAGTAGGTCTTTATTACTGTCAGTCTGCATAACTGGTATTTTTATATCTGGAAAACATAACTGTCAGTAAAGAAGAAAATAAATGATGCAGCTTGCAATACCAACTACTGCTCTCTTTAATATTACACCTGTTGGAAAACATAACCCGTCACATTCATCTCAGTCATATGATTGAACAGGTCGTTCAGAGGGGATGTCTGAATGGATGAAGAGAGCATGGGAAAATGTCATATCAATCAGAAGAGCTTATGCGTGCAACAGGTGGTGTCTTGCTTCGAGGGGAACCCTGTGGATGAGCATTCACACACACAAACAGAAACTGTTGTGCAGCTAATGTGAGTAATTGGTAAAAATATGTTATTGGTAAGTAAGTAAAATGCTATAAGAGAGTGCAAATGTAGACAAAAAATAGTCATACCCTCGGTTGGCCCTTTGAGTAGTTGACATGGGCATAGAGAAGCATAGCGATATCTTTGTGTCCAGCCTCCAGAGCAATGGACAGAGCAGTGCTCTCGTCCTACCAGCACACACACACAAAACATACCAAGCAAAAGCACACAGACAAATTTAAACAAGAACATCAATTTAAAACACAAATGACAATATTACATCATTACTGTAAATCTTTTCTCTCAGATAGCCATGTGGTTACTCACATTGTCAGTCAGTGTGGCATCACAGCCTGGCTGGGCCAGTAAGAGTTTGACAATGTCAGCATGGTCGTGTTCACCAGCACACATTAGAGCAGTTGACCCCTCATCATCCTGGATGTTGACCTCTGCCCCAGCAGCCAGCAGAGCCCTGACCATATCTATATGCCCATGACTGACTGCTAGCATGAGAGCTGTCTGACCAGCCTATTGAGCAAACAGTACACAAAAGGATACACAGACACTCTTGGGTAGAAACTGTTTTCTCAATTACTCATATAAACATAGCTCAATATTCAGTCAAAAACATAGACAGACAGATACCTGGCTGGCCTTGGCATTAACATCTCCTCTGCTGAAGAGTTCTTGCACCACCATCATGTCGTCTTTCGTTTCCACGGCAGCCAGGGAGGCAAGCATTATGGGAGTATAACCAGCCTTATTCTGATGATCAACATTACATATTCCTGCATGAGAAGGAATCAAGACCAAATGAATTATCCACAATTGGAGCCCCTTTTAAACCCTTTTGAGAGTGTCTCTCAACAGAAAAATGTAATACCTCTGTATGAATATTTATATATATATATATATATATATATATATATATATATATATATATATATATATGTCACATACTCC